>NC_136906.1:39089306-39172520 GCF_949606895.1 Notothenia rossii | reverse complement strand
ATGGCTATTGAGACCACACCCCCTGTGCATTCCTCCATCACATGCACACTGCTTACTGCATGGCTAGTGAGACCACACCCCCTACAGGCACTCTGCATTCCTCCATCACATGCACAGGTGATTTCTAGAAGTAATATTTAAGTCAACATTCATGTTTTTGTTCTTCAATGAAACAAATTATTGTTCAATAAAATAATGAAAACGTGTTCTGTTCTACTTAGAAATAAATCTGTTGAAATGTCATGTTTTTTAATGACTCATTTTGCATGGATGTTTTCTTATGACAAAACAAAAGGTTTATATTTATGCTTGGATATGATACAATTAGATGACTTTACCCTCAATTCCAGTTAGTTCCCATAATTCCCATGGAAATTTTCCAATATGGAATAATTCCAAAATTCCCCAGCTTAACTTCCCATGGAAATGTACTGGAAATGTTCTGCCCCTTTGCAACCCTAGTTGGAATATACTTTATGGGATTGTTAAGAGAGAGGTATATGACTTTGTTGTTTGTGTCTCAGGTAAGACCATCGCCATCGGTAAGGTTCTGAAGCTGGTAGCGGAGCGGGACTGAACACACAGCGCAGCCTGAGATCCTTGAGAGAAGGAATGGGCGGAGCCTGCTCAAACCCGCCCACACAGTTGTAAGCGGCGACGGCACCCTCCTGTAACCCCCTTCTGTGTGTCGAAGAACAGCTTCTGAAAAAAACTCATGTGAAAAAGAACCAGTTTTTAAGCAAATGACGCACCACGATGAAGTCTACACGAGTCAGCTTTCTCATATTGAGAGCTCAGCTATGCATTCCTGGGTTAGCCCCCCCCCCCCCACCCCCTACTCTGGTCTACTCATCATTACATGATTGTTTTTTTTCTTCCACTTTTTTTCTTGCTTTCATGAATGACAATGAGAAATGGCAGGAGTTATATCTGTAAACAGATGTGGACCAGGCTTCTGCTCGGAATATAAAGGATGATTTTCTGAAGTAATTTGCAAAAGGTTTCACTTGAAAGAACTTGACCAGTTGAAACCAAAATGTGTCCTGGGTGTACATGTCTCCCTTTGCTTTTACCCACCTTTTGGTTTCTCGTGCGTTCTGGCAGTGTGCTTGAGCGTGTTCAATGTTATTAATGCAAACAACTATGACAATAAAATAATAAATGGGAAAACTGAGTGTGTTCATTTTCAGAGCACTGTCCAGTGGCTGTTTCATATATCTCACTTTGTTACATTTACCACAAATCACGAAGCTCCAAACAGTCCATTTGATTATTTTATATTTAAACACTGTCCGGGCACCAGAGTTTCCGTTAGCCGGTAATTACCGGACTATGACCGGTAAAATATGCTGAAGACCGGCAAATCTAAATCTCTCCGTCAAAGCGTCCGGTCAAAATATATTTCCCCTTAGCGCAATACTGCATCAGTTGCGCAACTTGCGCCACTTATGTGACAGACAAGAATAGTCAATTCTAATGTCTAACACGTAATGTGGAGAAAGAGATGTCCTGTATGGGTTGATTGTGCGTTGATCTGTTGGTAATGCCTCTGGGTTCCGGTCGGCATGTAAACAAATGCATAATGCTGCGCTATACTTTGCGGCCTCACCCGGTTGCATAGCGACGCTTATTGTTTAGGTGTCTTTTTAATAAGCAGGGAGTCATATCATTAGCTAGACTAGCTAGATCTGATCAATATGGACATAAACGCGAGTAAAGTCTAATCTGACGGGAGAGAGAGATCAGCTGCTGCTGACGAGTCGACACGCAGCTCTGCATGATCACATGCAGCGGTGAGCGGAACAAAACACACACTTCAGGTTAGAATATCACACGTAGCTATTTTAATTACCTCTCAAACTACCTAAACTAGTTATAGATATGTTTAGTTTTACTGTCGGGTCACTCATTACTGATCTGCGAGCTGCATGATATGCGGCTTTCACACCAGCGCTTTACCCTTTCTAGCTCCGAGCTAGAGCTTTTCTGGTTCAGCTCCGTTTTCCCTTTTCTGCTCCCGCTCTGTTCACACCGCCCCGAGCCCGACTGGTGCAGCCGCTGCTGCGTCATGACGTCACCGTTTACATCGTTGATTTGCTCCCAACGGCGCTCACAACAACAACAACAACAACAACAACGGGGGACTGCGTCGGGTCGATGATCGTGTTGCTTTTAATCATACGAAGTCAGATTAAATAAAAAATAACGACTTCTCCAAGCTTATACTTTTTTCCAGAGTGCCGTGGTTCATTGTTTATTAATGTGTTTCAGCGGCATTTACCGACCGCTGCAGTGCTGCTCTTCCACAGGAGTTTATTCTCCCGTTAGCTCCGGGTTGCGTCTATCGTTTTTCCAACCCAGTTTAGATTTATCCACGCCCACTTCCGCATTACGCAAGGATCGACGTAGCTCTACGCGATAGCGTCATAGACTTCATCTTCGGCAGTCATAGCGGTCGCGTTAAAGCAGGATATTGAATAGTTGTTTTTTGTCTTTCCAAAGGATTTGTTGACTGAAAGTAAACGATCCTGTAATCAAAGCCATATCGAAGAGTCCTGAGATTGTATTACTGGTGTTTTATCATCTATAAATAGCCTGTGTGTATCCTCAAATGTGGTTTTCAGGACAAACAAAAGACGTTTTAAATATCTTATCAGCTGGTGTAAGTGCAGAATATTGAATATAACCTTGACTATTACTGTGTACTGCATTTATCTGACAGCATTATTTAATGATACCTAGATATATACAGATGTTTGCTAATGTATCCCTCTTACAGATGTAGCGATTCATTTCAGACAGTTTGAAACGCGAGGGCCGTGATTGGTACGTGATCTGCCCTCGCTCAAGGGAAAACCTCCAGCTTGACTTGAGACCGCCCCCGTGATAGATAAATGTAATTATAATGAAGCCAGCTGCAATGGATCATTGATCCACCAGGGGGTGCAGTGGGGTTCCACACTGGAGCTCAAGTGAAATAAAGTGAGATACAGTATGCGGGATGTACAGCGGAACTTTGTTAAGATCCATATGTCACGGATATCATACTACTGTGCTAAATAAGAGACATGTAATCATTTACAAAACATCACCATGTTGTTATTTAACGAAATAATTGTGTTATTCGAAAAAACGAACTGGAGGAAATGCAGCCCGGCTCTCGATTTTTAATCCTAATTTAATCATCTTCACCACGATCATTTATGTTTATGTTCGCCGAATTGACATGAAATCACTGACACATATGAATATACTGTATTCAACTTCATTAAAACGTTATTAACGTGCCTAAACTCAGTAATTCACCAACAATATGTATATTTTAATGGAGCTTCGTCGGTCGATCAGGATCCCAAAGTGTAGCGGAGGGATCCTCATCTGGATGAAGGGTGTTATTTTCCCCATAAGGAACAAGTCGCTGCAAATTATCCCGCTTATTACATGGCCACATTCTCAACAAAGTAACGACATGACTCCCAATATTAATTGAAATGCTTTTATGGATTTAGAAAATGTTTTTATTGATTTAAAAAATTGTTGTATGTATTGATTTAAATTGACATGCATCCGCTAAGAAAAATAGTCCGTTGTTACCGTTTTTTAAACAGTCAGAATGAAACGGCAGCTCTCAGCTGTGTATTTACACAACTAATGGCCCATCAACCACAGCTCTCTCCCCCCCTCCCCCCCCCCCCTGATCTTTCTTCTCCAGCAGCTAAATTAACAGTAGGTTACTCTGAGTGACCATAGACTGTATGTGACAAGCTTACAGTTAGTAACGTAACAACACCATAAAAGCCGGTGGGTTGAAAGCAATACGAGAGGTACAAATAACTAGAATAATTGTGATTTATTTATTGTGGCTTTTATGTTTTTAGGTATAAAATGTTATGTAATTCAGGCTTATAGTTCACCCTTCTCTAAAAGCCTTCAACAATGACAATATTCATAGTAATTTAATAAATCCTTCCAACACACATTGTAAAAAATAGCCTACTGTAAGTTAAGAAATCATTTCAATATGTACATCTTCTGATGTAACAACAATAACATTATAAATAGTAACATAGCTGAACATGGTATTGCACATTTAGCTTTGAGTGTTACTGACCTGAGATGTTTTTATTACATGAATTAAGGTGACTGAGGCTTTTTTAACATACAGGGATGCAAACTCATCGGGTATGAAAAAGGTGACAAGGATCCGAGCCCCCGGCTCCCCCACCCCACGGAATGACAGGATTTTAGCAGTCAGAACAACTAAAGCAGCAGTGTTAATAATAACAGAAACGCTAATCACATCTAATAGAAATATATAAAAGCATTTATTTTAAATTGTGTAGCAGTCAGTTTATAATTTTGGCAGCACTGTTGAGCATTTTGAAACTGTATTTTCGTGCCTCTGTGCAAGGCTTAAAGAGCCTACGAAATGAAGGACAACACTGTTCTTATTAGGATAATATATACTATTATTAATGGGAAATCATTTGTCATTAATGACAATATGCCCGCTGTATTTATAAATCGTGATTTATTACAACTTTCCATGCTCGCTTCCGATGTTACACGACCGCTCCGGACCAAACAGCTTTTGCTGGTTAGTGACGTCACGCACGTCACGAGTAGAACACTTTTTGAATAATACACTAACTATATGGCTGATGTCGGACTCTGGCTCTGATATTTCGACAGCATCGAGTGACAGTGAGTCGTCAATAGACTCGGTGCACTTTCAAGAAGAGGAGGATTTTATTGAAGAGGATGCCGGTGTGGTGGAATCAGATCATGCGGGCGAGTCTAACGTGGTGGAACCATACCAGTTTGAGCCACAGTATTCAAGTAGCGGTAGAGATACAGACGGGAGTGAAAATGGGGACGATGATCCTGTCCGGTGCGGCAACAGAACACAGACTGGTATACATTTGACTTTAATTCATAGAGATTCTCAATAAATAGTAAATAAATAATAATAAATAGCAGGCACACTTGGATCAGGCAACAGAACACAGACTGCTATACATTTGATTATAATTCATAGAGATGTTCATATAGTAAATAAATAATAATACATAGCAGGCACACTTGGCTCAGGCAACAGAACACAGACTGGTATACATTTGATTATAATTCATAGAGATGTTCATATATAGTAAATAAATAATAATACATAGCAGGCACACTTGGCTCAGGCAACAGAACATGGACTGGTATACATGTGATAATTCATAGAGATGTTCATATATAGTAAATAAATAATACATAGCAGCTATATAAGTACAGTCCATTTACCATTTACTGGTATACATTTGATTATAATTCATAGACACTTGGCTCAGGTAACTGCATCACACTCTGCTAGGCTTGGAACTCACCACAGAAGTAGGTCTCCTCCTAAAATGCAATTATTTCTTAACTATCTTTTGTACATTTAGGTGTACATGTGAAAAATGTACAATCATGGTAACAATTGAAGAGTGCCAATGCTGCCAAGAAAAGGATGTCATGGTGGCCAAAATTGAGGAATTCAATGAATATGAGGGAGATGGTGCAAACATAACCTGCGTAATAGATCACCCAGGATTCCAATCAAATTGTCTGGATGTTTGGGTGTTGCAGACAGCCTACCATCTTTATTCAAAGAGGGACAGACAACAAGCAGGTGATCAGCCACGTAATGAGTAAGTTACTTGTGTTCACAAATTTGTAGAGCTCACAAATTTGATGTTTTTTTGGGGTTATTATTTTTGGGTCAGTCTGGCAAAGTTACAGAATAAATAGATAAATAAGCAAATAAGGTTGATTACCATTGACATTTATGATCTTGTATTTTACAGAATGTATCGCTATGTGGCATACCGCCAGCTAGTGAGATTTTGCTGGGGAATACTTGGTAAGAACCACAGAATCCCACTGCCATCATGTGCCATTAAAAAGATCCAGGCGACGTTTCCATCTGACATCTACACGTCGTTTAAGTATCCAGCACTTGATTAGAGTCAATAACAAAACTGATTGTCAGTTCAGTGATTAAATCTGCTTCTAAACAGCGCAACAACCTCTCTCTTGTCTGGTTTTTCCCATCGACTGCTGAGTGGATCTGGGACATCGAAAGGTTCCTCATCGACATTGTTTTCGCACAAGCGTAGAGTCTCGGTCAAGAGTTCGGTAACATACTCTGCAAAAAATATGTTTTATAATCAAGAATGATATACTCTATTTTCTAGTCCCCCAATTATGCATAGCATGCCCTGAGGCACTTTGCATAATTAATCATTTTAGTTGAAACTGTACACTCCATTCTCACATAGCTCAATTTTTCAATATTTACACAATAATGTTGTCCAAGATTGAATGTTTTTCATTAATTTGGTAAAACAGTATAATTAATGTTATTATTCTCTCACTTTCACTTTCTTACCATATGTAGCTGCTGTATTCACACGTCTAACTACATGACCAACTTTCTTTGCTTTGGGGAATTTCACAGTGTATTGGAGTTGTCCTGTCCTGGTTTTGACATGCTTCCTGCCAGAGTTCTCATTGTAGTGCAGTGCTGCTAGGATCAACCTACAAAATAAATACATTTATTGTATAGAGAGAGAAAGAGAGAGAGATTTCATAGGGATTTTAGCGTTTGCAGGCCATTTACATGCACACAAACCCATAGATCTCACTACAGGAGAGGGGAAACCCCCAAAAAAGAAGAACTTGGCAAATAGATACTTTGGAACAACCAACATGGATTCGAACTTGCTGTCCAGCTGACCTGAAACGTGGTCGTGCCTGCATGGACTTGTGGTGTATTCGTGGAGGGGGGTCCGTTTGCACATCAATTTCATTCTGAAATGTACAAAACACAGCACAACTTTACAAATACATTTTTGAAACTAGCTTGAAATTGTATTAAAACTGTTACAGGCTTGGCCTGTCACTTCAAGAGTAGCAGCCGCAAGCGGGTGTGGGTTTTGGAGTCTGTGTGTGTGTAAAATGTGATGGCCAAGGCGAAGTGCGAAGGTATGAAGAGAGATACGAAAGCATGGGCGGACTGGGACACAAATTCAGCCCGGGACGTTCAGACGCACCGGCCCACGCGTGCGGACCACCCTTGTACCCTACAGATAAATTATACATCCATGCTAATATACTGTTATGGCTAGATTCCCCAGAGTCAAGCCATAACTGCAGCTGTCTCACTTTCCTCAGGGTCAACTGCATAAGAAGAACATCAGCAATCAATTAAATTACCAATATTATATCAATATCAAAATTCGGAAAGGAACTGCTTGTCTAATTCAGGCCTATAAAATAAATGCAATAGTGAATTGGCCACAAATCTCTGTCCTTATTATTTAACATTATTGAATATTATTATTTAAAATGATAATATTATATAATTGAACTTGGAATATCATGAGCATATGACTATCCTAATGCATCTAACTTTATGCACAATATAATAGTCTGGCCAACCCTGCAGCCCGTTCTAGGTTCTGATTGGCTCTCTAGGTTGGCATTCTAGCTTCTAGCTGGCTGTCCAGGTTGTCAATCACAGCCGTGGGCAAATTATGCTAGTCGTAACATTGCTAAACTTTTTCATGACGGTTTTCTCAGGGAGCTTGTCCGATGAGTGGACCTCTGACGCAGGCCTCGCCCTCTCCTGGCCCAGCCCCTTCAGTTAATGTATTAGCATACTTTCAAAAACATAAGATTGACAACCTATCAATAGCCCCGTAGTCTGTATTATATCTATATGGCGCTGGTCTGTAGGCCTATCCAATACAGTGTCAATGTAACTGATTACTGTGAAGAACGTGAATACACGGAGGTTCTTCCCACGGCACCCGAAGCCCCGTTTTCATGCTTTTTCCCCTCGAAATGTCTGGGCAGCTGGTCACCGACTGACAACGAGCCAAGTCAGAAACCCGAAACTACGGTTTTACTACGGAGATACCGTTAGTAAATAAGGTAACACAGGTTTATACATAATATAATATCTAATAACATTCATAATACAACATGTGGTTGAATTGATTGAGAGAGCAATGCTATAAAATCAAACAATTAAATATATGAATTATGTATACATGTGATGAAGATACAAATTGTATTTTTACACAGTCCGTTCTGTATACTTACTGGTGTAGACACAGCTTCCTCCCCAGTGTGGATGTCCAATAGATTGTCGCTATCCTCAGTTCTGTCAGTGGCTTCATTGAACAAAGTTTCCAATACCTATGTAATAATATTGACATTTTTCATAATTTGAAGCGGTTGTAGGCCTATGAGGTATACTTTTACTATAAATGCTGTGGGCAAAGTGCATGCAATCATATATGGCATCATGACTTCATCAACTCATAAATGTGTGAGATTTGACATGTCATTTTGATTCAGGCTTTATGCTTAAAGCAAGTAGCGCGGCTTATCTTCGCTCTCTCCTTTTTGGCGAATGCATTTCGCCGTCTCTTTAATAGAGGACTCTGCATCGGGGGACGTGTAGGAATCGGCGTGGTGGCTTGTAATGGCATTTGGGGTCTTGGCAGTATTGTTGGAACATCCAATTTCCTTAGCGAGCATTGTGGACTGGTCGAAACACGATCTTTCAAAGTGCTGCCCACAAATTGTAGGTTTCATCGACCCCAGGTTACCTGGACCAGCAAAGTCCGCCCTCGTACGACGCACTTGTTTGGTCCATATATACGCGACATTTGATAATTTTTTGGCCACAAAAACATCCCATAGCCAGATTTGGATACGGCCCCACATCCCCATACCACACATCGCTTGCCGATTATTCTTTGCGTTTTGTTGTTGTGCATCCTTTGTTTTAATATTTGCCGCTTCAAGGCATTTAAACAATGGTGACTCAGCTGTGTTCTGCTCAGCTGTGTTCTACTCATGACGTCACCGCCGGAAATGACCGAAGTTGTTGTTTCCAGAGCTACGAACGATCGTTACTAACTGACAACATTTGTATGCTGTTATAATCGTGATTTATTAAAAAATACATCAATAATAAAAAAACATATGGCACATTTCACAATACAAATGCAACCTCTATCATATACTAAGCCCACTAACAGGTGCTAAAAGCATTTCGTAAGCTATTTAAGTCTTTTTATCTTTATAGCCACATGGTGTAAAGTAACTAAGTTCATAAACTCAACAAGTACTATACTTGGGCAAAATTTTGAGATACTTGTACTTTATTTAAGTATTTCAATGTTTTGCTACTTTGTTCTTCTACTCCACTACAGTTCAGAGGTACATGGTGTACTTTGACTCCACTACATGTATTTAATACCTTTAGTTACTTTACAGATGTGGATTAATTAAGTGAAATATAATCAAGTGTTAAATCAGACTTTAGTTCCACCTGGAGTAAATCCACAAGCTACCCTGCAGTATACAAAGTCATTCAAACTAGCTGACCCTTTATCAGCTTTGAGAACACTTTCATGATCAATCATTATAAAACATATCATATCTATTATTCTGAAATGGACCAATCTGCACAATGACTACTTTTACTGTCGCTACTTTCACTATATTTTGATGATAATACTTTTCTACTTTTACTTGAGGAACATTTTGAATGCAGGACTTTTACTGTAACAGAGTATTCCTACACTCTGGGACTATTACTTTTACTCAAGTACAAGACCTGAGTACTTCTACTTTTACTCTAGTACAAGATCTGTGTGCTTCTACTTTTACTCAAGTACAAGATTTGAGTACTTCTACTTTTACTCTAGTACAAGATCTGTGTGCTTCTACTTTTACTCAAGTACAAGATTTGAGTACTTCTACTTTTACTCTAGTACAAGATCTGAGTACTTCTAATTTTACTCAAGTACAAGACCTGAGTACTTCTACTTTTACTCAAGTACAAGATCTGAGTACTTCTACTTTTACTCAAGTACAATATATATATACTTATACCACCTCTGTTTATAGCCTATGAAAAAAACTATTATAAATAGAAGGTTAAAGCTAACGTTAGCAGATAGTGACAATGTATGCTAGCTAGCTAGCTCCACGATTCCTTAAATAATATTGCCACAGAAAAACTTTTCAGTTCACATCACGCTCTGCCGCTCCGACAGGGAGCTCTGCTCTGAACACCTGAACGGCCCGTTCTAACAGCTGTTCACCAGCGGTCCAGTCTGTGCCCCAGTGACTCAGGAGGCACAGTTAATATTAACGAACGCACCCGTAGGTAATGTAGCTGCTGAAGCTTGACCATCATCTCGGAGCAGCAGAGCCTTATTATACATCCATGAGCAGAGCCGACAGGCAGGAAGACTCGAGCACACAGCTCGTACTTCATTATAATATATAAAAAAAGAACACCATGCGTGTCATGACGGCACATAACAGCTCACGGCCGCAGATTACTCCGGGTCCCAGCCCCCCCCCCATACCCCAAAAATATTTGTATTGCAGATCTACATGAATCACACAAACAACTTATTTTGGATTCAAAACGGCGAATTTCGCCGAAAGGTGACAAGTTTGCATCACTGAACATAGACAGAGCACAAATGAAACATAACATCTGAGATGTAACAACATAATACACTTGTGGGGATGTGAGGAGTGAGGGACACGGCTTAGAACGGGCCTGTCGCCTGGCAGGACAGGATAGTGTGTGCACTAGGGATGTGCATCTCCATCACTGAGGCCGATGCGATGCGCATCTCGATACGTTGCCACGATACGATACATTAACGATACCTTTGAAACACCAGGCGATGCGATACGATACGATTCATCCCTGTTGCGATACAGTTCGATACGATTTGATTCAACATTATGCGATTCGGGGCGATACGATGCGATTCAACACGATGCAAAAATAATGATACTTCAATATGGTACGACAGTGGATTTTTGTTTTATTCCTTATATGCAGCAAATCATACATTAACAAAAAAGTGCTTTACATATTTGGTACTGCACATCCCATCATGCCGTTTATTTTTTTTACCTTTAAAAGCTCTCCAGAGTACAGTACGATTGTATAACACCTCACAGTTAAACAATGTAAGGATGCATTGCTCATGATTAACAATGTGCAAATAACAGCTACCATAGAGCAATGCCCATACAGCTGCCAGCCTGATGTGCTTAACACTCAGAGGCTAACTCACCAGTGAGCAGAAAGCAGTGGTTTCTATCTGAACAATAAAGAAAACAAATAACCTTTCACAAACAGGTATTTCATAACTGCTTACAGTAAGGAAGACATTTAAATTATTATTGGCCGTCACAGGCTGCTGTAAGCTAAACACCTCTCTCTGACAGAACACCTCACTGAGTGATTTAACTCATATGTATCACTTTCAGGTTTCTCTTTTCAGCCGCAGACCCCATGTCGCCTCTTTATGTGCGTCGCTAAGTTCCTCGTACTACTTGTGTACTTTAAAGCGGCTCGGCATCGTTAACAATTTGCGAGTGATTTTTCAAGTTGACCGTCTGTAGTAATAGTGCCGCGCACATATACCATCAGGACGTTACTGATGGGGTGCGGCTGCGGAGTGATACTGTGTGTATGCAAGTCCGCATCTAGGACGGATCTATGTATCATGGCTGTAGACCTGTTAAGTAATAAAGATACCTCATACAAAGGTCTACGGATACCTTATTACTCTCCATGACCTGCGGTCAACTATATAGCATAAATGACTATTACACCGTCTTTCTTGAACAATCCGAAGTGTTGCCAAACGTTTGATTTGTAGGTATTTTTCGCTGCGCTGTGTTTCTCTTTCTCCTCAACTTCCGTGTGTGTTGATAACTGAGACTCTCGTTCTCCGTAGTGGCGAAGCAAATATCAAAGATCGTCTCTGCTGAACGTTGACAAGATAAGGGGATTTTATATGAATGAATCGTTTTTTTACCGATGCAAAGACGCTACGCAATCGATGCATCGCGAGTTCAACCCAAACTGTAGCCGATCTGCACTCTTTCAACCGGTGCACTCGCATCTTGAACGTTTATGACGGTGCACCGATGCGAATCGGTGAATCTTAACATCTCTAGTGTGCACCAGTCTGCCTTGATCTATGAATTCATGTCCGTGACACTCACTGCTGCCCACAGCTGTTTTATAGAAGGAAATTCCTTCACTTCATGAAAGTGTTTTAACCACATACACCTCTACACACACATGACGGGTGTTATTTTCCCCATAAGGAACAAGTCGCTGCAAATTATCCCGCTTATTACACGGCCACATTCTCAACAAAGTAACGACATGACTCCCAATATTAATTTAAATGCTTTTATGGATTCAGAAAATGTTTTTATTGATTTAAAAAATAGTTGTATGTATTGATTTAAAAAATAGTTGTATGTATTGATTTAAACTGACATGCATCCGCTAAAAAAAATAGTCCGTTGTTACAGTTTTTTAAACAGTCTGAATGAAACGGCAGCTCTCAGCTGTGTATTTACACAACTAATGGCCCATCAACCACAGCTCTCTCCCCCCCTCCCCCCTTGATCTTTCTTCTCCAGCAGCTAAATTAACGGTAGGTTACTCTGAGTGACAAGCTTACAGTTAGACACAACACTGTCATTGCAAGTGACCCTCAGTTAGTTGACTTTTATGTTCAACTGCTAAATTTGTTACTGATAAAAAAGGGCTTCTACTGTACCTAATTACCTTAACACTAGAACCGCCAGAGGTTTTTGTATAGGCTTACCTAAACCCGTAAAATCCCGCTATTAGAATGCAATTTTTAACAACATAGGGTGCTACATAACACACTTTCAGGAAAAGTCACGGACTGGGAGACTTTAATATTTTATTGAAAAAAAGTTACATTGCACACACACAACACACATCACACAAATTGACCCGATTGGCGGTTCTAGTGTTAAATAAACTCACTAATTAATGAAACCAGTTCAATACGCATTATTCTTATTCTTATCATTCTTTATGAGCGCAGAAATAGTCTTAAAATCAGATCTGTTTTTTAAATGAAATCTGACGGCAGGCAGTTAGCTCTGATCACCTATGATAAATGCGCCACACCTAATCGCTGGCCATGCAGCCACAGACACTGTTCGAAATGGGGGGGAGCTAGGGGGAGCTTGGCTCCCCCGAAGAGGGAGGGAGCTCCCCTGAAGGCTGACTTTGAGATAAATGGGGGGAGCCCAAAACAATCGTGCATATTTGTGTCACACAGATTAGAAATGTTGAGTTTCTGTAAATAACAGTTCTTGAAATAAATAATAGTTATTGTTCATTACAGTTTCTGAATATTTGTTTTATATTTGTGAATATGTCTGGGTGTTGCCATCTGTACGTGGCGACGCTGCATTCTTACTTACGTTGCTATGGTTATGGCGGTGATGCCGGCGCGGTATTTGAAATGTTCATATTGATATTTTTTTAACTCTGGCTGTTTAATAAAAAAATATGGCAAAACGAAAACAGCCAAGCGTCACAGCTTTTGGATTCACAAGCAAAGAAGCGAAGGAGTCTAAAAATGACAACGTGAACGGAAAACAACTTTTAGTTGGCCGGCTGTATGCGGCATTAGGGTCGAGCTTGACAGCTCCACACCGAGGGAGAGGCCTGCCGATGCGGAGCCTGAAGAGGCTTCAACAACGGCCACATCCGCTGGCATAGTGACACCGTCTGTATTAGTAGAAGAGTGTTTTTATAGCAATTGATCGCATCCGCGCTGCTGCGCCAGTCAACAGAGCGTGCATGTGACATATTTAGTAGCAGGATGTGCTCTGAAAAATAGGGCTCCCCGAAAGCAAATGGGTAATTCGAAAACGGACAGAGCTCCCTCTATACAAATCAAACTGTAGACGGTGTGAAAGCACCTATTGTTTTAAATAATGGTCGGAATGTGACCTGTGAGCCTTCTGAATTACCGTGGGACAGCACATTCTAAACTAAAATGTTCAATCAATAAAGTAACATCTTATCTTATCTTAATAATATCTTCATATTAATAATAATAATAAATCATACAGTATGTGTCCGAAAGGGAGCAGGAGGAAGCAAACACAAAAATATACTGCATATTAAAGCAAACGATAGTAAAGGTTAAAGTATGAGCATAACAAATAAAGAAGTGTAATGTAAACATTTACATTATGATTATTTAATATATAAAGACTATATATTATTGAATTACAAGTTTAGATATACTTTAGTTGATCTAAAATATTGATGTGTTCAAATGCTCTTCAAAACACAACTGAAAGTCCATGAAACTTGTCTTTCTGTATTTGTGAATGAAGCGCCATCTCCTGGTTAAAACCTGAAATTGAAAATCTGGCAACGCCCTCTTGGAAAATAGTGGGAAGGCTTAACATTCCTCTATACTGGTCTTTGGCAGGTCGTAGGCAGGAAGCTGTAAGCTGGAGTCCGAAATTCAGTGCTACATCTGTATATCCATCCGGAATTAATATTAAATGATGAATTAACATTACTTCAGCACTGCATAAGTGTGGTCGTCAGTCATATTGACAAAGAAGCACTATTATATTGTATATTATGCAACGTTTAAAAGGACGGTATTTCGCTTGTCAGATTCAGATTTCGCGGGTGTGCCGCGTGAGGCAGTGATGTAACCATAGGGATGTAACGCCAGGTTGATGCTGTGACTTAACGCCGCGTCGATGCTTGGTAATGCGGAAGTGGGATCTAAACTGGGTTGGAAAAACGATACACGCCTCCGGGTGAGCTAATACTTTAGAGCGGCTTTTCCAAAGTATTCACTGTCTGACTGTCACACAAGCAGCTGATACATATCCCCAATTCCCCTTAAGTGAATGTGTGTCAGTCTGAATTGACGCCGTTTGCCTAATTTTAGCTAAGAGGCGGCGCCGCTGCGGTGTGAACAGGAAAAAACGGTACTTTTCAGGCTCCAGCTCCGAACCGGAGCTGAAAACGCGTTGGTGTGAAAGGGGCAATTCTGACGGGCTGTCAGGAGAGGGAGAGAGCGCACCGTTTATTATTCCTGTGTTATTGTAAGTTACTGTACATTTTTGAATAGTTCATCTACTATTATTAGTTTGTTTAATATCGAATCATATCAAACATTTTTAAAGCTCAATAAATAGCAAAGAAGACCTTTGACCGGAACTCTTCAAATTGTGTCCGGAAGATTTAAACTTTAACATGTTGACCGGCGAAAAAACATTCTAACGGGAACTCTGCCGGGCACATGGGGAAATGTTTTATAAACAAATTTTCAGCTAGTTTAAATTGTAATCTATTTATGAGCAGGTGGGCTCATCAGTTGATAGTTGGCAAAGGTCTGGGGCCTCATTTATAAAGCCTGGCGTAGGATTCACGTAGGATTCACGTTGCTTACGTTGGACAAAGCAAATAAATACGCAGACATTTTCCGATTTATAAAACACTGCGTATCGGCGTAGAACGTGCGTGCGGCACATCCTACGCCGGTTTCACTTTTATAAATCACAATCAACTCGAGATGCAGCGCAGCTTTTGCGGGCTTCACGTAACGCCCATATTTGCCTGTTCTGAGTTTTACTCCCTACAAGGTGTACTTTGAGGGTTTTTGACTCTGCAGACCGTTTACATGCAGAAAAACCTTCATAACACACAAGGGGACGGGTAATAACCGGAAAAGCATGACATGGGACCTTTTAATGACAAATAAAATACACATAGCCTAACCTTCCTCGGGCAGTGTGTTTGTACCGGGGACAGTACCCTCTTGATGAGAAACCGTAAGAAATGATCGGGGAATCCCTCCGGAGTGCAGTCATGAAGACTGGATCTGAATAACTTTTTTGTATTTGGTGGTTTGTGTTCCAGCTGTCGATCAGCTGTGCGCAGCGTCTCCACTGCAGCCTGTGCGTCTATCTCCACCAGTTAAAGGAAATAAAACTCATGTGTTGTGTTGTATCAGCTGTACAATTGACCACATATGGTGTTCTTAGTTTCCATACCTCCTGTGTTTTACGAGCGACTTATCAAGTAGGCTATTGGCGAACGGGATAAGCCATGATTAAACATGATAGTATATAAAGGTGTGTGGCGCTAGTTGGTGCAGGACCGTCTGTCAAACTCCAATCTATCACCCAATCATGATACTCGCTGTCCATTGTGAGATTGGATTTAAACCAATAACGACGCGAGTTCACAATGGACGGAGCCAATCACGTCACGGTATCACAATGGACAGAGCCACTCACTGCACGGCTTCTCCCCGCACCCGCCCCCCTCACGCTTTGGTTGACAGTGGCGAGGCGTATCAGTGGTATTCAGAGTAAGTAACAACACTACATGTTTCTATTTTCCCGTTTACAGTCATAAAACCTATTTTTACAACCGTAGTTTTGGCGTCAACTTTTACATTACTGTATACAGTCGGCAACTTCAGTCTGCATAAAGTTAGCAAGCCAGCATTGCTAATGCTATCGTGTCTAGGTTAAATACACGTTATTATATTAATCAATGTCAACAGCCATGTGTTATACATCCGATTGACAACAGTAATTTAAATAAGTTGTTAAACGACTCTTGTATGAATGGGCATGTTCTAATTAGTAACTACACTTCTGTGAGCAGTGGTACAGAAGTCATACAGCATACTGTGGGGCAAAAAAGTATTTACTCAGCCACCAATTGTGCAAGTTCTCCCACTTAAAAAGATGAGAGGCCTGTAATTTTCATCCTAGGTATACCTCAACTATGAGAGACAAAATGAGGAAAAAGAATCCAGAAAATCACATTTATTTAATAATTTATTTGCAAATTATGGTGGAAAATAAGTATTTGGTCAATAACAAAAGTTCATCTCAATACTTTGTTATATACCCTTTGTTGGCAATGACAGAGGTCAAACGTTTTCTTTAAGTCTTCACAAGGTTTTCACACACTGTTGCTGGTATTTTGGCCCATTCCTCCATGCAGATCTCCTCTAGAGCAGTGATGTTTTGGGGCTGTCGCTGGGCAACACAGACTTTCAACTCCCTCCAAAGATTTTTCTATGGGGTTGAGATCTGGAGACTGGCTAGGCCACTCCAGGACCTTGAAATGCTTCTTACGAAGCCACTCTTTCGTTGCCCGGGTGGTGTGTTTGGGATCATTGTCATGCTGAAAGACCCAGCCACATTTCATCTTCAATGCCCTTGCTGATGGAAGGAGGTTGTCACTCAAAATCTCACGATACATGGCCCCATTCATTCTTTCCTTTACACGGATCAGTCGTCCTAGTCCCTTTGCAGAAAAACAGCCCCAAAGCATGATGTTTCCACCCCCATGTTTCACAGTAGGTATGGTGTTCTTTGGATGCAACTCAGCATTCTTTCTCCTCCAAACACCTCTTCTATTTTGGTTTCATCTGACCATATGACATTCTCCCAATCCTCTTCTGGATCATCTAAATGCTCTCTAGCAAACTTCAGACGGGCCTGGACATGTACTGGCTTAAGCAGGGGGACACGTCTGGCACTGCAGGATTTGAGTCCCTGGCGGCGTAGTGTGTTACTGATGGTAGCCTTTGTTACTTTGGTCCCAGCTCTCTGCAGGTCATTGACTAGGTCCCCCCGTGTGGTTCTGGGATTTTTGCTCACCGTTCTTGTGATCATTTTGACCCCACGGGGTGAGACCTTGCGTGGAGCCTCAGATCAAGGGAGATTATCAGTGGTCTTGTATGTCTTCCATTTTCTAATAATTGCTCCCACAGTTGATTTCTTCACACCAAGCTGCTTACCTATTGCAGATTCAGTCTTCCCAGCCTGGTGCAGGTCTACAATTTTGTTTCTGGTGTCCTTTGACAGCTCTTTGGTCTTGGTCATAGTGGAGTTTGGAGTGTGACTGTTTGAGGTTGTGGACAGGTGTCTTTTATACTCATAGCAAGTTCAAACAGGTGCCATTAATACAGTTAACAAGTAGAGGACAGAGGAGGCTCTTAAAGAAGAAGTTACAGGTCTGTGAGAGCCAGAAATCTTGTTTGTTTGTAGGTGACCAAATACTTATTTTCCACCATAATTTGCAAATAAATTCTTTAAAAACCAGACAATGTGATTTTCTGGATATTTTTTTCCAGAGATTTCTCATTTTGTCTCTCATAGTTGAGGTATACCTAGGCTGAAAATTACAGGCCTCTCATCTTTTTAGGTGGGAGAACTTGCACAATTGGTGGCTGACTAAATACTTTTTTGCCCCACTGTATGTATACTGTATGTGGGAAGTAACTAAGAACTAGTGGTGGGCCGTTATCGGCGTTAACGTGCTGCGTTAACGTGAGACTCTTGTCGGCGATAAAACAAAATATCGCCGTTAATCTATTCTCAAAGTTGGGTTGGGAGCTGGGTCTATACTACGCAAGCGATGATGACTTTCACCTTGATAATTTAGCGCGGATGTATACCTAGCCGAATTGCACTGTAGGGGGCGAGATCGAGTCTTTGACCTGTGTTTCTTCTACTTTCTATGGATCTGACCCCGGTCAAATCAGCCACATTAAACGTGACATGCTAACATGGATACAGCAGGAATGAAGCCGCGGGGTTTGCTTCAGGGGAAATTTATTTTTAAGAAGCTTCCCGATGGAAACCTCGACAAAAATAAGGTTGTTTGCACCTTGTGCAATGCGGAATTAGTTTACTGTAGGAGTTCATCCAGTCTCAAGTACCACCTAAACGCAAAGCATCCCTTAGCTAATGCGGAAGATGCCGGGCCGAGCACTGATGTAGCGGGGGGGAAGACTCGTCGTCAAACAACTATGTTTGAGTGCAACCGAGGCAAGCCCGTCAGCACAGCTCTATCAGCCAAGCTAACTAGTCTCCTCGCTCAGTGGATTGCCACCAGCTGCAGGCCCATTAGCGTGGTTGAAGATGACGGGCTCGAGCTTGTTCTCCAGGCGGCCACAGGTGACCCATCTTACAAACTACCTGCGAGGCGAACTATCATGAGGAGAATACATGACCAGCACGCAGAAGAGAAAGCTACGAAAGTTGAGAAGATGGTAGAGGCGAGGTCTGTAGCACTGACTGGGGACCATTGGACGTCCGTTAACAACGACAACTACCTCGGCGTTACAGTACACCTCATCGATGCTAGCTGGGAACTTCACTCCTTCGCTTTAGGTATGCTACGTTATGTCATTTTAAATTACATAATTTAATTTCGTAGCCTTTTAATTACCACCACGTTATGTTTGCTTCTTGATAATTGCTAGTTGTTTACTACTAGTAGTGAAATTATTCTAATTTACTTTGTCTGTCCGTTAGGTGTGATGAAAACAGAGGAGCGTCACTTTGCAGAAGCGTGTGCAAGGCAGTTCCTCGACGTCGCTAATCAGTGGGGGATAACTGACAAAATAAGCACTATTGGAACAGATAGCGCTCCTAATATGGTGGCAGCAGGGAGGATACTTCCATTCGAGCACTTGCCCTGTTTTGCGCATGTTGTACAGAGAGCTATTGTAATGTCATTTCGGGAAGGTGGTTTTGATGGTGCACTGGCCAAGTGCCGTAAAGTGGTCGGACATTTCAAACACAGTCCGGCTAACTCCGACGAGCTAAATGTCCAACAATCCTCCCTTGGACAAGTTAAGGAGTCACTCGTGCAAGATGTTCCAACACGTTGGAATTCCACTCTTGAGATGATAAAGCGCGTGAGGCGCAACAGAGACGCACTGCACACAACGCTGTCGCTGCAGAAGCACAACCTGGCCCTCCCAACAAATGCGGATTATGAGAAGTTGGCAAAGCTAGAGAAACTGCTGGAGCCATGCAGGTATGGTCTACAAAGATAGTGTGTTCATGAATTGGCATATAAGTTTTTAAATGTCACTTTGTATGTAAGAAACACCTGCCCTTAAATGTGTAATCTGAGTTAAATTAATCTGTCACTAATAATTTTTTGCTGTGTGTGTCTGTCTGTCTGTCTGTCTGTCTGTCTGTCTGTCTGTCTGTCTGTCTGTCTGTAGGTACATCACTGAGCTCCTTGGTGGAGATAAGTATGTATCCTGCTCTGTGGTTCTACCTGCCCTGTGCCACCTCCAGCATGCGATGAACATCTCAGATGATGATCCTGCCTATATTGTGCGATTCAAGGCTGCCTTCATCAAGGACCTCAACCAGCGGAGGGAGAAAATAAACCTGGAATGGCTTAAGGTATGTCAGAGTGACCAGAAGATAACTACATTGTATGACCATAATAGACTGTAAAGCCAGATGAATAAGTCATGAAGAAATATGGAGGTTGGATTTGGAAAGTGACATTTTCATCAATCAATAATAATAATTTTTTATTCATCAAAGGTGGCGACTGCTCTAGATCCACGATTTAAGGACCTCAAGTGCTTGCCCAGAGCAGAGAGGGAGCCAGTGTGGGCAAAGCTAAGTGCGTTGATGAAGGGAGAAGAACCTGCTCTGCAGCCACTCAGGGAGGAGAACCCTGAGCCACCCAAGAAGAAAACAGCCCTGCTACTGATGGGATCCGACTCAGAATCAGATGAGGAGACACCAGAAGATAGTAAAGTGGACAGGTACAAGGTAGAGCCCAGTGCCAGTCTAGATCAGTGTCCACTGAAGTGGTGGTCGGAGCACACTGCTGTCTATGGTAAGATGGCCCAAATTGCCCGTAAATACTTGGGGACTCCTGCCACAACTGTCCCATGCGAGAGACTTTTTTCTTTAGCAGGCCATATTGTGCAGAAGAGGAGAGCTTGTTTGTCACCAGAAAATGTGAACAAACTGGTCTGCCTGAGTGACTGGTGGAAGAAGGAGAAATAGAGCTTTGACTGACACAAAGCTACTGACTGTAAACAGTTCATTACAACCTGTTATATAGGCCTACTGTTCAACTAAAAATAAACAGTTAATAAACACAAGTACATCTCATTGTCATTGATTTATTTTCATCACCAATTATCATAGAACAGCTTTCTCAAGCAGTTTGTGATGCATTTTGGAAACAGGAGATGAGCCCCTGGTCTAATGCACCACCTGGCTTGAGAAACCCGTTCTCAAAGACTTACTTTTAGTCATTATTTGGGTAGCACACATATTCTGAATGCCTTCGGCAGAATTCAAATGAGCCATTTTAATCTAGATTAATCTAGATTAATTCCAAGAATACAGTGAGATTAATCTAGATTAAAAAAATTAATCTATGCCCACCACTACTAAGAACATTTACTCAAGTACTGTACTTGGTAACATTTTCAGATACTTGTACTTCACTTGAGTGTTTCCATATGTTTCTACTGTGTACTTCTACTCCACTACAATTCAGAGGTAAATGGTGCACTTTTACTTCACTACTATGTGTTTAATAGCTTACCTTTAGTTACTTTACAGATTTGGTTAAGATGCCTATTGGTTACTGGTGGCGTTTCATGAGTTTATGTTTATCAGTTTATTTGTCCATATAGACACCTAAAGTATATCATATATTATATGATATAAATATTTTTATGTGAGATAAGGGATCGTTGCTCACTATGATATGATAAAGTGTGTTATATGCTCCAGGAAGGATACAGTATATTGTTGAATATATATTCAAGATAGCTATATACTGTATATAACATTACATTAATTTTAATTCAATATACATACATCAATCATTTATGGATAAAAGGATAACTTCACCGTTTATGAACATGATGTGTGTTTATACATGATTATATGTGTAGATAACCTGTATAAATAATGGTTAACATGGTGTCAGTGTTGTTCGCTTTGCAGTGTAGTTCTCTCTAACACTTGCATTGTTATTTTACTTAAAGTTTAGATGATCACTAAACCTATAAGCCATAAAGAAATGGGGGATGCGGAATGGACGGGCTTTGGCCTTCAGGAGGGATAAACCCGCTCCAAGGAAACGGAAGTGACGTGACCTCTGTCAGAAGGTACAGTATAGAAACATAATAGCTATTACTTATTATTCACATATGATAAGTATATTACTGAACATTTACAATTTACTGGTGCAAATATTATCAATCAAAGGATTTACACTGAGTGACTCACTCCAGACTAAAACATAATGATGATAGTTTCCGATTAAGAAATGCCTCATGCATATATCACACCCCCAGTAGTTACCCCCAGAGCCCAGCCTCCTCCCTGTGGTCTGCCAGGAGCCCCCAGAGCCCAGCCTCCTCCCTGTGGTCTGCCAGGAGCCCCCAGAGCCCAGCCTCCTCCCAAGCAGTCTTTGGGTGCTGTCCATGTACGCCAGGGATATCCTCTCCCACATGGACCATATCAAGGCCAGCATCACCTCCGCATTTGGTTCCATCTTAAAGATGGACTCAACCAAAAAGGTCAAATATAACGTCACTGTGTATTTGTTTTCCCATGTTTGTTAAACTCTCTTATAAACAATAACATTAAAAACTAGTTTTTATTATAAATGTATTCGGTTATAAATCTGGAAACATGAACTGCTATAGATCATTTCTAATAAATGCCTCAACTTCGCTGTTGTCACATTCCAGATCACAAAGCATCAAAGCAAGGTGGAGATGCAGCTCTTCCCTGCTCCACCCTCTGGCCCTCAGTTGGAGATGCAGCTCTTCTCTGCTCCACCCTCTGGCCCTCAGATGGAGATGCAGCTCTTCCCTGCTCCACCCTCTGGCCCTCAGATGGAGATGCAGCTCTTCCCTGCTCCACCCTCTGGCCCTCAGTTGGAGATGCAGCTCTTCCCTGCTCCACCCTCTGGCCCTCAGATGGAGATGCAGCTCTTCCCTGCTCCACCCTCTGGCCCTCAGATGGAGATGCAGCTCTTCCCTGCTCCACCCTCTGGCCCTCAGATGGAGATGCAGCTCTTCCCTGCTCCACCCTCTGGCCCTCAGATGGAGATGCAGCTCTTCCCTGCTCCACCCTCTGGCCCTCAGATGGAGATGCAGCTCTTCCCTGCTCCACCCTCTGGCCCTCAGTTGGAGATGCAGCTCTTCCCTGCTCCACCCTCTGGCCCTCAGATGGAGATGCAGCTCTTCCCTGCTCCACCCTCTGGCCCTCAGATGGAGATGCAGCTCTTCCCTGCTCCACCCTCTGGCCCTCAGATGGAGATGCAGCTCTTCCCTGCTCCACCCTCTGGCCCTCAGATGGAGATGCAGCTCTTCCCTGCTCCACCCTCTGGCCCTCAGATGGAGATGCAGCTCTTCCATGCTCCACCCTCTGGCCCTCAGATGGAGATACAGCTCTTCCCTGCTCCACCCTCTGGCCCTCAGTTGGAGATGCAGCTCTTCCCTGCTCCACCCTCTGGCCCTCAGATGGAGATGCAGCTCTTCCCTGCTCCACCCTCTGGCCCTCAGATGGAGATGCAGCTCTTCCCTGCTCCACCCTCTGGCCCTCAGATGGAGATGCAGCTCTTCCCTGCTCCACCCTCTGGTCCACAGGTGGAGATGCAGCTCTTCCCTGCTCCGCCCTCAGGTCCTCAGGTGGTGTTGCAGCTGTTCCCTGCTCCACCCTCAGGTCCTCAGGTGGAGATGCAGCTGTTCCCTGCTCTACCCTCAGGTCCTCAGGTGGAGATGCAGCTGTTCCCTGCTCCACCCTCAGGTCCACAGGTGGAGATGCAGCTCTTCCCTGCTCCACCCTCTGGCCCTCCGGTGGAGATGTAGCTCTTCCCTGCTCCACCCTCAGGTCCTCATGTGGTGTTGCAGCTCTTCCCTGCTCCACCTTTGGGCTCCATGATATATACACCAGTGAGCTCACAGTTTTCTGTCCTGGTCGCTGCTACACAGGCTCTGAATGCCAGCCTCTCTCTGCTTTTCCTGCTCCTAGTCCTGCTCCTGCTCCATACAGCCAAACACTGACCCGCAAAGTACTGCCCAACACGTGTGGAGGTGTAGGAGGTTTGGGACAGCGGACACTGGACACTGCCAGTACAGGGAGTAGTGAACTACATTGTGCCAAAGGAGCAATGGTTGGAGGAAATAACAAAATGTATATCCCCCCCACCAGAGGCATGGACACTGGACACTTATTTATGTATAAAGTTCGGTGTATAATTTGATATTTATTTATATATATATGATATGTATATATTTTATTAAGTTTATGATAATGTTTATTTTATGTTAAAACTCATTTAGAGTGTTATTTTGTTATACTTCACCTTTCTTACATTTTATTAAGTTGAACTACTTTAAAATAAAGGTTTGGTTCTATCGAGTATGTGACTGTCCAATAATTGAGTGGAGTGCTATGTTAAGAATTTTTATAGGTTTTCTCTTTGTTTGTTAAAAGAAATACATCATAACACCAATACCTTCTTAGTTCATATTAAATGTAATGGTTACACTTCATTTTTTATCCACAGCACACAAACCATGAGCAGGTCCATATTGGGTACTTCAAAACTATCCCTGATAAAGAAAATAATAATAATTGTATGTAATAAACTTGAAAGAAGTAGATACGTTTTACTTAATATTTATTAGAAATATATAATATTTAATAGAAATGTGTTAGTAGTTAACTGCATAACACAAGTGTTATTAGTCAACAAACGCATACGTTGTTGGTCTTTATTAAAGTACTTCTGTATATAAAGACTTTTACATGCTACAGAAGGGGAACAGGGAGCAAGAGAATCGTTTTTTTCCTCTTTTTCTCTTTTTCCTCTCTTTCTCCCTCTTTTTTCTTCTTCCCCCTTCTTCTCCTTTCTCCCCCCCCCCCCCTTGCAAGACTATTGTTCCCCAGCTTGTCAACAAACGCATACGTTGTTGTTCTTTATTAAAGTACTTCTGTATATAAAGACTTTTACATGCTACAGAAGGGGAACAGGGAGCAAGAGAATCGTTTTTTTTCCTCTTTTTCTCTTTTTCCTCTCTTTCTCCCTCTTTTTTCTTCTTCCCCCTTCTTCCGCCTTCTTCTCCTTTCTTCCCCCCCCCTTTGCGTAGGATTCACATGGGAAGGTTGCTTACGTAGTACAAAGCAAAAAAATAGGTACAGAAATGTCCGACATTTTACGATTCACAAAACATTGCGTACCGGCGAGGGAAGTGCGTACGGCACTTCCTATGCCTGTTTCCTTTTATAAATCCCAATCAACTCGAAATGGGGCGCAACTTTTGCGGGCTTCCCGTCAAACAAAGGTTTGCCCATAAATAATCATTATGCGCATTCACACCGCAGTACTATTCCCACAAAGGTTCATCAGAACTCTTTAGTTCTGATGATCTAAAGGGCAGATCGCGTTCACATCGGAATAAGTCCCTGGGGGAGGATTAGGCAAATGAAGCCGCTGACGTCACTTCTTCTTCTTCTGCTTTGGGTTTACTGGCAGGCCGCAAACAACTTTACGGCGTATAATGCCACCCGAAGTCCCCGGCCAGAAGTCCCCGGAGTTGGGGACTGGCTTCCGTAGAAGCTGCTGGGAGTCCCAGCAGCTTCTACTGAAGCCTTCCGAGTAATTCGCCAGAACACTGACACCTCCTCATCTCCACCGCTCCCATGTTTTCTTTTGTGTTGCCATAAGTTAGTCTCTCTGCGTTTCTGTGCTGGGCTAATGCTAATAATGCTAATGCGAGGATAATAAAATGGCGGCTTCACAAAACGTTTTGGGAGTTTTACGGGGCGTGGTTTGCAATCTGCCCAGCCAATCAAAAATAGGAACCTTTTTCTCCCACCAAAGTACCTGTTCTCTAGCAGGGGGTAAAAAAGGTTCTGATTAACACATTTTAGTCACGGCTCTTTTTGGTGTGAACGCGACATTTCGGAACTATCGCGGAACTAAAGTGGGAAAAGTACTGCGGTGTGAACGCGACTATTGATACGCCGATAATGAATATTCATCAAACCGATTTCAGGCCAAAACTAACATGGCAAAGACAGAAAAAAGAGGCAAGAAAAGAAACTTCAATAACTGTGAAGTTGAAACCCTTGTCGGAGAAGTAGAGACAAGGCAAAACATTTTGTTTGGTGGCCATAGTATTGGCGTAACGAATGCCAAAAAGGCAACAGAGTGGCAGCATGTGGCAGATGCTGTCAACTCTGCATCAGCACAGGTTCGCACTGTCGCGGAAATTAAAAAGAAGTGGTCAGACACTAAGGTGGACGCCAAAAAACGCATGGCCTCACACAGGCAGAGTGTGTGTGCCACGGGAGGGGGAAAGGGGGGACCGGAGCTCACCCCTATGGATGAAAGGCTGGCCAGTATAATTGGCGAATCCCTGCTGAGTGGAGTGGTGACGAAGGCAGATGGGGACACCGATGTTAAGGGTGCACCGGATGAACCAGGTAACCACATTTATATAGGCTACCCGTGTTTGAAATGAGAATAAACCAAATGCATTCAAGTTGTGTGATATCTGCTGGTATGTAAAGAAAAAAAATGAGTCTATTTAGAAAAACAAATCATAACTTTATTAACAAAATCATTTTCATAGATGCTGGTTCCAGCGGGGTAGGGGGACGAGGAACCTCGTGCCTCAAGCTTTCGGCGTCTCCAATGCACCTCCTGCATCGAGCCTCAACGTCTCCACGGCACCTCCGGAGTCGAGCCCCGGCGTCTCCACGGCACCTTCTGCATCGAGCCCCGGCGTCTCCACGGCACCTCCTGCATCGAACCCGGCGTCTCCACTGCACCTCCTGCGTCGAGCCCTGGCGTCTCCACGGCACCTCCTGCGTCGAGCCCCGGCGTCTCCACGGCACCTCCTGCGTCGAGCCCCGGCGTCTCCACTGCACCTCCTGCGCAGCCCTCCAGCAGCAGCCGTGTCCTCACGGTCCTGCAGATGCAGAGGGACACAATTGCTGCAATACACGAGGTTGCAAGTGAGCTGGGGCAACTTCGGCATGTGTTGGCTGAAATAAGCACTTCTTTAAAAGATTTGGCAAATAAATAAGTTGTTTCCATACCTTGTTTTGTCTGTTTTACAAGTGACGCATCACATCCAGACGCTGTTGCAGTCCACCAGGGTTTCTCGCCCATGCCTGGGGAAGGGGGTCGGGCTCGTCTTGGGCACAAGCAGCCTCAGGGGGTAATGGGACATTGTTCAGCAGTGCCAAATTGTGAATAAATTTGGCACACCTTGTCAGGCTTGTAACAGAGTTTGCCTCCTGTGGCATCGAGGCAGCGCCATCTGCCCTTTAGCAGCCCTATGGTGCACTCTACCACAGCTCGTGCCTGGCTGTGGCGAGTATTATACTGTCTCTCCTCTGCGCTCTGCGGATTGTGGAATGGGGTGAGCAGCCACCGCTTTAGGGGATATCCACTGTCACCTGTAGGGTTGATAAATAGGTCATATATAACGCAGTATATATACATTGTTATTTACTTAGGAGTTTTACATTAATCATTCTTACCTAAAAGCCAGCCATCATGCACAGTTCCGGCCGCAAGTCTCCGGCCAACACTGCTGTTACGCCAAATGTAGGTCATGGGTTGACCCAGGCCACCGAGCAACTACATTTGTTAACAGCATGTTCGCATTACATATGATTTGGACATTAATGGAATGAAAGTGCTTTCGATTAACGAATGCACTTTCATTCACACTAGGTGCCCTTAAAGCAACGTGAGTGCAGTCAATGGCACCGATTACATTTGGTAAACCTGACATTGCTGCAAATTGCATTTTTTTTATTTGCCTGCTCACCCACCGTGTAAGGAAACTCAATGTACAAATGCGACAATGCAATTATACCTCCCAACACATCTGGCATAACACGGCTGAGGGTTGGCTGGGATATCCCCGACCTGTCAGCCATTTCCCTCTGAAACGTGCCGGTTGCCAGAAATCCAAGTGTTGTAAGCACTTGGATTGGAACCGGCACGGCTCAGTTTCTCAGTGTGCTTCTCTGTAAAGCCGGGCCCAACACAGCACAAAGCTCCAACAAAACGGCTCTTGGAAGTCGGAACCGACTCATGAGCCACTCATCATCATTGGCCAGCAAATCTTGCTGGTCTCTGAAATGTCGCTCCCTCCGCACTCTTCCATTCGCCAAGTCCCCTAGCGGTGCCAAATCAGCCATTGTGCGTCATTACGCATTGTGATGGCACGCATTTTTATACACACCCGGCCACCTGATTGTATCGGATAAGATACTGGTGGTGAAATTGCCCTGCTTTTATTGACTGGTCCATTTGCTAGCCATAATAAGACGAAGATTCGTCATAATCATAATGAATATTATTACAAGTTATATGGCTTGGTTTTTACTCGATATGGAATGTAAAGCACCTAAAGATAATTGATTTTAGACCATGCAAGCTTCTTTAATCACAGAAACGTATATAGTTGCACACATGGGCGTCACAGTCATTATATGAGGGTGGGACAAGTCCCCCCCACTTTTTGAAATGATTAGTTTAGACCCCCCCACTTTTACCATGTGGAAAGTCCGTGAATCGGTCTATCCACTCGCCGCACTTTGTAGAACGCTGTGTCAGTGCTTCACTATCAAATCCATTCCACTTGCTTATTAAGAGAAAGCCCAAATCAATGAAACTCCGTACCATGTTTTCACTGGTACTTTGTACCAAGGCAGATTCTCCCATAGCGCGCATGTTCAAGGAGTGTTGTTATAGTTGGACAGCTCAGGGGCCTCATTTATAAAGGGATATACGCTCAAAAAATGGCGTACGCCAGTTTCTACGCAATGTTTGCGATTTATCAAATATTAACTTGACGGGAAAATGTGCAGTCCTCCACCCAAACTCTAACCCATGCGTACGCACTAAGCACAAAAACGGGAGAGACGAGAAACTGCGACACCATTGGCAGAAGGAAGAATGGAGAGAAATATGTGGAAATAATACCATAAATAAAATGTTACCTCTCATTTATCATATATGAAGAATTCATTTTCACAAATTGATTAAAGCCAATCTTAAAATGATTTAACAAACGCCTGTTTGAGACTCCTCAGTGCACACAAAAACATAACTTGGAGAAATAAATAAATACGGATATGTTATTTAAAACCACCTCGAATATGTTGTGTTAATGTTATGAAATGTTTTCTCATAAATGATGCGGTAAGCAGGAGGACAGAATTACGTCTAAACTGACGCCGTTTTGCATTTCTATAGGTTGTAGATACGAGCATGGTTTTATATATGTTTAATACATGTTTAATCGCGTTTTATGCCGTTTTCCAAGACTTGATAAGTCGGTCGTAAAACACAGGAGGTATGGAAACTAAGAACACCATATGTGGTGAATTGTACAGCTAATGTAACATAACACATTAATTGTATTTCCTTTAACTGGTGGATATAGAGTTGCTGCGGAGGTGGGGGTTGGGGGTTGAGATGCAGAGGCTCCAGTGGAGATGCTGCGCACAGCTGATCGACAGCTGGGACACAAACCACCAAATACAAAAAGATAATTCAGATCCAGTCGTCATGACTCCACTCCGGAGGGATTCCCCGATCATTTCTTACAGTTTCTCATCAAGGGAGTGTCTCCTGTCCCCGGTACAAACACACTGCCTGAGGAAGGCTATGTGTATTTATTTTGTCATTAGACTTTTTCGGATCACTTATTTATTTATTTTGGTGACGATCCGACCTCCATGCTGCTACTCTGGTTCAAACTGCATCCACCAAACAATATGGTTTACTTATACCTCCCCAAAATAACCAAAATCTGACTGTGTGAGATGTCTTTTTTAGCTGTTCTGTCCTCATTTCCTGCGATCTTCTTCATAAAGTCAGTCAAAATGAATGAATGAATGGGCGTTTCTTTGACTATTTATAGGCAAATATGGGCGTTACGTGAAGCCCGCAAAAGCTACACCGCATTTCGAGTCGATTGTGATTTATAAAGGTAAACCGGCGTAGGAAGTGCTGTACGCACTTTCCTCGCCGGTACCCAATGTTTGGTGAATTGGAAAATGTCGGAACATTTCTGTACCTATTTTTTGGATTTCTACTACGTAAGCAACCTTCCCACGTGAATCCTACGCACAGCGTTATAAATGAGGCCCCTGATCTGTTGTATGAAGCGATGCCGGTAGCAGAGGTAAGGCACACACACCAAATGTTCAGGAAATGGTTAATACAGCAAAAATCAAAGCTGACGATCTCTTGGTTTGATATGTTTTTTCCCCCAGACAACATGGACATAAGAACATTTTTTCAAAGAAAAGGAAAGTAAGTCATCAGCTGGTAGCAGTTAATCAGTTAACAGTGATGGCGGCGGTGGCGACAAAAGCGTGTCACTTCCGGAGAGGAGTTTCGTCTTTATGTCATGATAGAGAGATACAAATACTGAATAGTTTAGATGAGAAAAGGCATCGAAATGCCAGGTTACTAGCATTGGGTTGAGAGGTCATGTGTTGTGAGCATGCGCAGTCTGTCCTGGTGTGGTGAAGGAGAGCGCGATGTGACTGTACAATAATAAACGGAGGCGATTCTGGGACGCTCCAAAAAGTACTAAGTTCCTGAGTTTTTGTTACACAGAAGTATCATTGAAGCCTTAACACCTCGGACGTTACACTAGTATTTATCATGTAAACAGCAGGGAACATGAATAACCCGATCTCTCTGTGCTCATGTAAACACCATGATGTCCATGTAGAGACGCAGTCAGTGTGTTTTACTGGAGCCTCAGTTCGATAAGAGATTATTTTCTGAGTTCTTTAACTTCGGTACTCTCTCTCAAAATGGTATATGTGCATCATGTTTTAATTATACTTCTTATCATTCAGAAGCTTTTTGTGTGTGTTTATGTTTTACTGAGTGCTTATAGGCAATTTTCATCCCAGTATTCAGTTAACTATTTATTTTCTGTGCACATTACATAGACTAGCTAACATTTTACCTACTGCTTGGGACTTTGAGTCTTCAAAATGTCCAATGTCACAGACTGGGACTTACTTTAGAGTCAGTTGTATTTACATTCAGTATGACTTGTTATGATTCAATGTGAAAGAGTATACTGCTCAATAAATAATTATCACTTCACCACCTCTCTTGACATCTAGGCGCTTGAGAGTGAGTCAGAGGCAGAACACAGGGACAGTGGAGAGAGGTTCATTGCTGAGGTGAGTGATGAAAGGGAAATGACAGTTTAGAGTAAATTGTGATGTGGACTCTCATCCCAGAATGTTAAGGAAACCAGTGGGGATATTGAACAGGAAACATTTCAGTCAAGGGGCATCATATGACCAATATAGACAGAAGAGCAACATTTATTTGAACATTTAAGTCAATGATACCATTCCTAGGTGAACTTAACATCTGTATGGAGTCAGATCAGTCTCAATATTAATAAACGCTCACAGAAGGATTCACAAATGTATTTTGCGATTTATATATAAATGACTCTCCACAACAATATCTCTCAATGCACTCACACATATTTATTGTTGTATATAAATGTACAAAAAATTGGCATTTAAACTGCTTTTTATTAATTCAAAGACGGCTCTGAATTATTAATCAAATATGTTTCCTTTCTTTACTACTGGATGAAATTACAAAATGTACCCATCATTTTCCTCATGCTAGTATAGCCCTATGGTATAGCCACATAAAAGTATCAAGCCACCTGTTAAAATGCACCAGAATACAGGAAATCTATATTTTTTTTTTCACCTCGGTGTGCCCGTCATCCTGAATGTGGGGGGGAATGTGGGGAGGACTACCTCAGATGTAACGTAATATTCTTCCCTTTTTAGAAATTATAGTAAACCAAGTGCAATTAAGCTACTTATGTATGTACAAACAGTTTGGGCTTTGTTTACAAACGTGGTTTGTGTTCCAGCTGCCGATCAGCTGTGCGCAGCGGCTCCACTGCACCATGTGTGTCTCAACGCCACCTCTACCCACCACTTAAATTAAATAAAACAAATGTGTTGTGTAATCAGCTTTACAATTATCCAAATATATGGTGTTCTTAGTTTCCATACCTCCTGTGTTTTATGAGCGACTTATCAAGTCTTAAGGCCCTGACACACCAAACTGACACCAAAGAACACGTCCCGACGGAACACGACTGTTGTGTCGCCTCACGTCTCCTGCTTCTTGGCCAACAGTCGCACTGGAACACACCGCAAAGACTTTAGCCGACGGCCAAGTAGCACGTACGAACTGCGCATGCGTGAGTGACAATAACTATCCTTACCAGCAGGCGGCGGTAGCGTGTATTCGTCATTCAAAAGAGGCAACAACCGGAAGACAGAGAAGAAGAACAGACTCCGTGATATAAACAAACAACAAATAGCGTGTGCGTTCCATTTTCACTCTCGTCCATCGAAAACATGTCTTGTGCGGTACTGGAGCTATCAGTCATTGGAGTGTTGCTTGCGGAAGACATTCTTCGTGCCTTCTTAAAGCGTTTGTTTATGTCCCTCACCTCCGTTTCGCTTCTCATGCACTGATTCGCTAGCTGAACAGCCAATCAGAGCTATTTATTTGGCCCGACTGCCCGACTCGACGCCAAATAAGGCGTGTCACGGCCGACGGTGCGGGACACACCAAATTGAGTTTGGGCGACAGGGCACGCTTTGTCGTCCGACTAAAACCGACACCGATAATAGGCCTGGTGTGTCCGGGCCTTTAGCAAACGGCATAAAACACGATTAAACATGATAGTATATAAAACCATGCTCGTATCTACAACCTATAGAAATGCATAACGGCGTCAGTTTAGACGTAATTATGTCCTCTTGCTTACCGCATCATTTATGAGAAAACATTTCATAACATTAACACAACCATACTTGCAAACCTTGAGACCTCAGAAATCGGGAGCATTTCAAAACCGGGGGGGGGGGGGGGGGGGGGGGTGGTGGTAGTGGATCGCCGGAGCTGTAGATTAACATTAACATACTTATTGTAGTTGTAAATTGCGGCCTGTAGCACCATCCTTGATGGAGCATATGTGTGGGCTGGACCTGTATTTTACAGGAAAGGAGTGAGCATAGGGTCGAGTTGTCGATTCTTGTTCAGTTTGCTCTGACTATCTGCCTCACCCTCTCAGACTTTCAGTTGTGAGCGCTACTAAAGAGATGCGCTACCATGGAAACCAAACAATTGCAAACATTGCGTAGAAACTGGCGTACGCCATTTTTTGAGCGTATATCCCTTTTATAAATTAGGCCCCTGCACTTTATCCAGACCAACATTTATGATGCTGCGGAGATATAATAGAATTGAAAGGAACCTTACATCAGTCATTAGTTTTCCATGGACTTTTGGTCAATGATAGAGGCTAAATTTAAAGCTACTCCACACTGCATCCCTGATTTAATGTTTCTGTAAATGTTTTCCATTTCAAAATGATGTGTCTTTTGGTTTCTCTGTTTTCTTATCAATTAACAATCACTGTTAACTGGACAATCATTTTTTGTTTTCTTATTAGGTCTTTTACAGTTCTCTTAGCTTTTGCATCTTTTGCTCTTTTCAGTTAACATCAGTATCTAGTATGTACAGTGGCGTTTTTATATGTACAAAAGTGGTGGGGCACACAACACTTAGATGTCTATATATAAGCTTCTGCAGTGAGGTTCATGGCTGGTGAGGCACTGGCACTAACTCTTCAGGTTTACAAATATTATATTTTGACCTAAATCAAAATATAATATTATTTTCAAAAGCTTTTTTTGTCTGATGCTTCGATTAATTTTAAACAGACAGTTCAACAAAAGGATACCCAAAAAGTGCAATTTTATCATTTAAATATTGAATTGTTCTCTCTTAGTAAGATCCCATTTTCAATTAAATTGCGGTCTTACCTTGACTTGAAGATGAAGTCCGTTTGCCTATCCTTCTGGACAAAAATCTCTATTACTTTTTTGTAAAAGTCCTCCTTATCTTCTTGTAGTTTCAAAAGTCTATCATAAATCTAATCGATAGATTTATGATTCGAAAATTATAAAAGTAGGGTAGACGTGTGATGTGGATATTATCCGGCTGAACAAAACTTGCATTTATCTAACAGGTACGTTTCCCACAGATCTTATTTTGAGCTATTTTCTAAAATCCTATGTAGGAATCTCATTGCTTTTTTGTGGAGGGAAGCCATGCGCAGCTTACTTCTGGGTTTTTGGACGCGTCTCTGCACCACTCTCGTCTCCTTTTCACACACTACACTTTTCGCGGCACAAGTACTTACAGCCAATCAGCTCTGAATGATGTGAGATGACTTATGTTGGGGATGGCAGCTCACTGCCCCTATGATCCTTATTTTTTTGCCACACACATTAAATAGGACTCTTAAATACTCTGAGCATGCGCAGTGTAGTTTTTAAAGTCACCGTTCACTTAGACAGTGAGAGGGAGGGGCATGATCGGGTTTTGTCCCACATGGCTCTAAACAGCTCAATAGGCACATACTGTAGACACTAATTAGAAGAACACAGACTAAAACAGCAATGTACAGACGAATCAGATGATTAAACATGATCTTAAAATATATTTTATATAATTTCTTTGCATTTATTTGTAATCATTATTTTTTAAACTTTCTGCTGACACTAGGTGGGGCTGTGCCTGCCTCTAATGACCAGTCGCCAGTGAGTATATAGCATTGTAGTATCTCCTTCGCATTCTTTTGCAGAGCATGTTAGACAATCATATATTTTTACTTCACCTCATATATCAGGCAGCTGCAGGTATTTAGTACATTCCTTTACAGGTAAACATTTTATAAATGAAAAAAAAAGTATTTGAGATAATTATGCAACACAAGCTAAAGATTGAACCAGCGTTTCACACTTACACAAAAATCCAACCGTGTCTTTGTCCCTGCTTCACGTTTTATGTCAGCAGTTCATTTAAAGTGACGTTTTCCCTCTTTAAATACTCTAAACTCAAATATGTTAAAAATGATAATCATTTGCTGAAATCTCAGTACTCCATTAGTTCAAATGATACAACATTCCACAAAGAGAAGCGAGTGTTATAGATAGTGTTAACTTCCATCAGGCCATCCATCCATCATCCACCTCCTCTCCAGAGTCGGGTCACGGAGGAAGCTTCCAGTAGAGGGCCCCAAACCTCCCTTTCCCTGGCCCCATCCAGCAGCTTTACCTTTCCTGTAGTGTGTTCAATAGGCTTTGGTGTATGGTCTGCAAAAGCTACAATCCCTGTCTCACACACACTCCCTTCACTTTTACTTAAAATAATGACATCACTATGTAGCACTTGTGCTTCTATTGGCTAGTGCTCCAACACATTGTACGTGATAGGCTAAAGAGCAGGATATCTAAGCGATTAGACCAATCATAACAGAGCCAGCCAGCTAACCAATCAGAGCAGACTGGGCTTTGGTTTCAGACAGGGCTTGTTTTAATTTTATCATTAATTTATTCGATCAAATCAGAAGTTTCAGGAATGAGAAAATGACCCATCTTTGCCTTTCCTCCTGCCTGTTTCCTGGGGAGGCTGAAGTACCCCGGTACCGTCCATGGTTGCCATGCATTACTGCTCCCTTCAGTAGGATTAATGGCATTATCTTTTTTTCTCAAACGATCACAATTGTATTATTTTTCTACATTATATTATATGAGGATATCACTAATCCTTCAGTGCTGGGGAGCAGAAAGGGCTAACAGTGTAAAGCTATGAGTGTGGAGGGGGGGAGGGGGGCTGTGATGGAGCAGCTGACAGCAGTCAGACAGCGCTGGTCCAACAGGGAGACACACAGCAAGGCTCTGGGTAAGCTGGACACTAATATTTCACTATCTTTTCCTTCATGTATAGTTGATCTTCTGTTCTGTGGCTGTTTGACTGAGATCCTCATTGTTTTATGTGAATTGTGATATTTGATATGGTTTAGGGCTGGCGACTGTTTTCCATTCCGATTTGCAGACAGGTTTACTGAAAAGTAAATTTCTCATCAACCAGGAAAGAAAACTGTATCTTAAAGTTTGAAAGTACTTGATATTTTCTGTGCTTTTAATAATTAGATAAGTGTGCCATCTTTCTGTGTTGTTCTTATTGCCAACACATCCTATGAAAAGAAAGAAACAATAAATGTATCCTACCAATCAGTATTGTGTGTATCCAGCTGTGGTTAGATCTCCCTGTATTGTGCAGAGGGTGAGGGCTCTGTTCTATCCATGTGTAACAGGAAGTCATCAGGACCCTCACTCTAAAGCAGCCTTCTCTGAGCCCCTGAGGAGTCAGAGTGAGGCCGGTGTAGAACTGTCCATGTATAGATCGTACAGGAACGCTCTTTTTTATTCTCCTACTGTATGGGCTACACAAATGAACGCTGATCATATCTTTTGCCGGGAAAGCTTTAAGTTGCAGTTCCAAGATGTTTTTTCTTTAGTGACGTTTTCAATCTGTTCAGTTAGAGTTTTGACAAATCTCTGTGACAAGTAGTTGAATCTTATTTTGGCGATAGATGTCATGTGGTGTGTGTATATTCCACACTGAAAAAGCTGAAACGTTTATTATGATGACACATTTCAAATAACTGTATTAGGTTAGTTAAAAGCAATACTATTAGGTTTAAATTAAATGTAGGTTTATTAATGAGTTCAATTTAATATTATTGCTTTCAACTAACCTAATACAGTTATGTGAAGTCTGTTGACATAATACTCTTAATTATAGTGATTTCTTCAGTGTATGCATAGATGTTTATATCATATTATTTACAGATGAATGCTGCCCAGTAGCACTGACTGAGGTCCTCTGTAGCTGAATGTTAATCTTGTTGTGTTGTCTGGCTGTTAGCAGTAGGTCCGGTAAATCCGGGGGATCCATTCCACTCGAGATTCATTCAAATATATTCCTTGGTCTGAGCTAGTTGTGCTGCCTTCAGCTGGATACAGGGCCGCCATGTTTCATCACCTCCAGCTCCATAAAGTCACATTGCCATCAATCCTACACCATCCTGCAGCCCTGACTAACAGGAGCAGAATGTGTCCACAATTGATGATAGCCTCCTAAAAATCCTGCATCTTTTCCTGATGTTTGAGCAACATTTATAGAATAGAATAGAATAGAATAGAATTCTTTTATTGTCATCGCACCAGGTACAATTACATTACATTACATTACATTGCATTTAGCTGACGCTTTTATCCAAAGCGACTTACAATAAGTGCATTCGACCAGGAAGATACAACCTTTAAGAAAACAGAATCATATAAGTACATCAGGTTTCATAGAGCCAAACATTTCAAGTGCTACTCAACTGGCATTTAGAAAGCCAGCCCTTTATTAGTATATAAGTGCTTTGTTAGTAATTTTATCGCTCGAAGTGGAGTCTAAAGAGATGAGTTTTCAGTTTGCGTCGGAAGATGTGTAAGCTATCTGCTGTCCTGATTTCAATGGGGAGCTCATTCCACCATTTTGGAGCCAGGATAGCAAACCCACGTGTTTTTGCTGACGGGAACTTGGGTCCCCCTCGCAGTGCGGGTGCAGCGAGCTGTTTGGCTGATGCAGAGCGGAGTGCACGTGCTGGGGTGTACGGTTACAACAACATTTAAAAAGGCAATCCTCGCAGTGCATTTCCACATAATACGAACAAATATATATCTATATAAACATATACACACATAAACATATGCTCACACATCCATACCAACATGCATACATGCCCGCACATAATTTAAATACAGTTTAATATATGAAAAAACACAGGGATGATATTTGGCATCTCTGATGTCGATCAGTTAATAAGTTAATAAATCTATTAAAAAGTAGTGCAGGCTCTGGGGTAGAAAACAGTTTTTCAGTCGGTTTTTCTTTGATTGAATTGACCTGTAGCGTCAACCGGAGGGCAGAAGAGCAAACAGGAAGTGTCCAGGGTGTGAAGAGTCTGCAATTATTTTTGCCTGCTCTGTTGAGGCAACGTTGGCTGAAGAGTTCCTCCAGAGAAGGCAGTGAGCAGCCGAGGACCTTCTGGGCTGTGTTGATGACCCTCTAAAGAGCTTTCCTGTCCTTTTCTGAGCAGCTGGCACATCAAGTGGTTCGGCAATATGCCAGCACACTCTCTATGGAGCATCGGTAGAAAGACACCAGAAGCTTCTCCTCCAAGTTGTTTTTCCTGAGGATCCTCAGGAAGTGGAGTTGCTGCTGGGCCTTTTTCACAGATGTTGTGGTGTTGATAGACCAGGATAGATCTTCAGCAATGTGTTTGCCGAGGAACCTGAAGGCGGGAACCCTTTCCTCACAGTTGCCGTTGATGTACAGTGGATCTGGTGTTGTGCTGTTTTTCCTGAAGTCTATAATGAGTTATTTTGTTTTTATAGAGTTCAGAACAAGGTTATTATCTGAACACCACACTGCCAGTCTCTGGATTTCATCCCTGTAGGCTGACTCATCTCCTCTTGTGATCAGTCCAACCACAGTTGTGTCGTCCGCGAACTTGACGATGGTGTTGGTGGGGTGAGTAGGGGCACAGTCATAGGTGTACAGGGAGTAGAGCATGGGGCTAAGCACACAGCCTTGTGGTGAACCGGTGCTGAGTGTGAAGGTGGAGGAGAGGTGAGGGCCTATTCTCACTGTCTGGGGGCCAGCGGCGCATGATTCATTTCAGAAGTGGCGGGGCTAAAAAGTGCGTGTGTATGTGACATACTTGCCAACCCTCCTGATTTTTGCGGGAGACTCCCGTTTTCCTCCCGGGGTCATATTTATCCCGCATTTCTCCCGATTTCTGACTAAATCTGATTTGTTTCATTCTAACATAACGCACCAAATGTTACTGTTTCCACTCGGACTTCAATAAAGCTACACCATTGTTTGGCTTCCATGGTAACGTGTCTCTTAGTAACGCGAGCAAATGAAAGTCTGAGAGGGTGTTCAGGAGGAAGATAGTCAGCGAAAACAGAACAAGAATGGACAACTCGACCCTCTGCTCACCCCTTTCCTGTAAATTAAACTATACAGGTCCATATGACATCGCAGTTGCTCATTCCATCTCTTCTTTTTTCCTGCTACGCTCTTGTTTGACAAGCTGAAGGTTGACTGGTGTTTGACTGAAGTAAGCTATGTGAAAAGTTCCAGTTATTAACTCGGTATTTACAACGCTGTCATTTCCACATTTGGAGAAAGTTACAAGCCGTTTGACAGCAGCAAATCTGCATATTTCACAGAAGGCTCGTTTAGTGGTTTTGCAAATAACTCACCACTCTCTGTTTTTGTACCATTCTGAATTGAAGTACCTTTCTCTTTGCCCAAATAAGCTTTTATTTGCCCGTCTCAATATCCCGACAACAAACCTCCACGCAGTCGGAACCAGCCTGTTTCGGTTCAACGATGCCGACGGGGGTTTTGACAGCCTCTGCGGCCACAGAGCTGCTGCTTTGGGTTTCATCTGGAGGTGCTGGTTCTATGGTTGAAGGACCAGCCTCCGGAGATCCGGATGTCAGGGATGTGACATTCAAGTTGTTGAATTTCAGTTTAGATTGACAGTATTTTGTTTTCTTCTGCGCTGGTTCTTCTGACATGTTTGCAAGTGTATATATTCTTTCTAAAGGTTAAGGCTGACACACACAGAACAACGTAACAAATAAACTAAACAACGTAAAAAATACGCTTTTTTATTGGTTGAAATTTACATGGATACATTTAAATGGTGTGACAATGTCCTATTTGATTAGGTTAAAATGTACATATTCTTCCTGTTATGTCTGCCTGCTTTATTTGACCAAATGCAAAGTGACCTGCTGCTCCATCGAAATCAGTCGCATTGACCCGAAGACACATTTTGAGTTGTATAAACTTTTGGTAAGAGGAGATTCCTAGCTTTCCAATGATATCAGGATTGTTTTTGTACTCCAAATATCAAGCAAAATATGTAACATTATATAATGACTGTCGCCGAGTCATCATTTTGAGAAAAAGGCCTTTAAAGTTTCCTCTTCTCTGGAATCCATCGATCTGATTGATTATTAGCAGAGCAAATGATCAAAATAGTACGGAGGGAAGATATTTTCGTTTGGATTACTGGTCTGGGGGAAACCCGCGAGTGTGTGTGTATACGTGTGTGTGTTTGTGTATTTTTGCGTTTGTGTAAGAAATACTGCGGCTGTTGTTATGCCTGCTGTGACGTTAAATTACTCCGTTCTCCGCTTGTAATTATGCCGTTACAAGCGTCGGAGTTGTAGGCTATTTATCATCTGAATTTGCCGAAACAAGTTTAATATTCTGAAAGCCAAGACTGTTTATTTGAAACTGTAACGGACCCTGCCATGTGATTACTATATGCCTTACATTCATAATTTCAGCGGGAGGGAGGGGGAGCGGCGCTGCGGAAAAGCAGAGTGGCGAGTGAGAGGCGAGCTGTCATCTTCCCTTTACAAGCTTCAAAAATGCCTCTAGCTAATGAGATTGAATATAACAATCAAACATAACAAAATATACACAGCTAGATCAGATCGTGTTTTAGATGCGACTTTAGAGTAGAGGGGAATTATTGAAACAGGATTTGTACAGTGTTCCGCAGCATCTGTCGCTGCGAAAATGCCCCCCGCTTCCAGCGCCCTTGCTGGGGGCGGTTAGTTAGGAAGTCCTTAATCCATTGGCAGATGTTTGGGGAAAATCCTAGGTCAGATAGCTTGGAAACCCACCTGCCCGGGATGACTGTATTAAAGGCAGAACTGTAATCAACAAAGAGCATCCTCAGATAGCTCCTCTGGTGTTCAAGGTGGGACAGTGCACTGTGAAGGACAGTGGCGATGGCATCCTCTGTAGACCTGTTTGCTCTATACGCAAACTGATTTGGGTCGAAGGTGGGTGGGAGAATGGTTTTGATGTGCTGCAGGACCAGCCTCTCGAAACACTTCATGATGAGCGCCGCGGTGTGAGTGCTACCGGACGGTAGTCGTTAAGGCTGGAGACATGGCCGTATCTACCATTGAGGTCACAGAGGTCCGGACCTCGGTAATATTTTTCGAGCTGGTATACAAAACTTGTGAAATAATTGCACTGAATGGGGTTCTTTGTAGTACTTCCATTTACTGCCGATGGGGGCGCGGCATAACTGCGTAGCCTCGATTAAAGCAAACAGAAGAAGACGACATGTATCAACAACAAACCACCGCAACCGAGCCGCCCGGACTTGTACCGGAGCAGCGATGGAGTGATGAAGTATCTGGAGATCTGAGTCCAGCGGCTGCTTGTGTTTCTGTTCATCAGGACATCATATGACCAGCAGATCCTGTGTGAACGCTCTACGTTAGTCAGTGGACGTCCGACAACATGCCCACTAACTTATATTGCAATTTGCAGCTATACTTTGGTTTAAATTGCGTGAATAAACTAGCTAGAGAGCTAAAGTGAATTACATTCATCCATGTCAGAAGGATTACCTTTTAACAAACGTTGTAATGTTTTTCTTTCATTTCAATTTGAGTAAAACAATGGAGATATAACATTGTATTGTTTTATTTTTACATGACTCAGATATAATGAAAAGACTAGGTCAGTCGAAGCTCAGCTTTGGTAAGGAAGAGACAGGACAGGCAGAGAGAGAGAGAAAGTGATGTTAGTCAGGGAGGAACTGCAGGTATAGTCACACAAAATAATGTAGGCTTAATAACCCCATCTATCTATATATATATCTATCTATAACAATAGTCTTCATTTACAATAGGAATAATTGTAAAACAACATACATCTATTGCAGTTATGATGTCATAATAACATACAATTTTATAAAACATAATTTTCTTCCAAGTGAAATGAACTATTGCTGAATTGCTTTTAATTCACTGGCAGGAGCGACAAGTGAGGCGAGCAAAAAGTGAACAATGAGGGAGAGATTGAACAAAGAGAAAGAGTAGAGGACAGAGAGAGTAATGAACAGGAAGAAGACAGAGACTCAAGAAGATGGAAGAGAGGGTGCAGGTTACGAGCAAAGAAACAATTAAGTTCCTCTGCCAGTGAGGCGTCCCCGTCAACCGTTGTGCTGTTATTGTTCTTGTAGTTGGTGATGTGCTGTATACCTTGCCACACCCGCCTTGTAGGCTACTTTGGCATCTCTGATGCCTCTCTTCAGGTTGGCTCTAGCCGGGCCCGGCGCCACGAGGGGGCAAAAGGGGGCATTGCCCCCTCAGTTGTATTATTTGCCCCCTCACTTTGAGCATCATTCATCCATCAAAAAGTACAATAAATGTCACAATTATTCAATAACTTTAAATAATTTTTTTCCACAATACAAGTTACTATTTGTATATCAGATATGTGGGCAGGCAGTCAAGCAACGTTTAAAAAAGCCTCAACCCCAAGTGAGCTAGTCTTAATGTTAGCGTGTGTGCTTAGCTGTAAACACAGTCGGATGGGTGACCAAAACGTCCCCGTTTCCGGGCAGAGTCCCCGTTTTCGGTGGCTGGTACCCGGTTGAAACTCCCGAAAATGTTCCCGTTTTTGAACGTGCGTTAAAAAAAATAAAGCAAGGTGAAATCAAATGTTACATGTCAGTAAAAACAGAGTAACAGTGTTGTGCCTGTTTGTAGCGTAAGCCTATTTCTTCTTCTACTACTTCTTCTTCTTCTTCTTCTTCTTCTTCTTTTGTCTTTATTGGCGAATCGCTTCCCCTTGGAGCATATATCGCCACCTACTGTTGATTTATTAAATGTTCATATTAAATCCTTGTCCTCAGACCAGTGTTTTTGAGGAACTTGAAGATCAGCTTGTTTGCTTAATTTCTTGATTTACTTTCGTATATTGACTTGAAATCCAGGTTGTTTGACATCAACAAAAAATAAGACAAACAACTACAGATAGCACCGCACGTGATGGTTACTTGTTATTATTTAGGGCTATATGGATCAGGTTTTTGCCAAAGCGAGCCCTTTTACTAGAATAATAATATGTTATGTATTATATCAACCATATTGGTACAATGAGCGAAATCTCGTGACGGATTTTGGAACATTGATTTGATTTTTCTCATGGCAGTTAGACTCTAGAGACAAACCAGGGGACTTTATTTTTATTTTTAATCTGTGTCTGTCCATTTGGTGTAGTATTTGATCCAATATTAAATTTGGTTTATATATTAATCACTTTCTTATGAAAAGCCAGGTTTTAGGCCTTGATTTGAACATTCAATCCTGAAAATAAAAAATCAACCAGATTAATGTTTATTTAATCCAGACTTGACTAGAGGTAAGTAAATCTGTATAGGAAGACGAGTTAAGGGATAGAGGAGAAAAGGTTATGGTATATTTACAGAGCCTGTCCATTTATAAATTGAGGAAATCAATGTTAGTCTGTTAAACAAAGTTCGGCCATCTAATAATGTACTATCTAATATTAAAGATCAGAGGAAAAGAACAGAACGACAGAGGTAAATCCAGAATAACAAATAAAGAAGCAAAGAGATTGTAGAGCAGTGAGAAAGGAAAAAAGCTTGGTGTGTCAATTCATTACATTGCCAGTATTTTTCATTGTTGTGAAAAAAAAATCGCCCCCTCGGATTTTTTAACAGCCCCCTCAGTCATTTCATCCTGGAGCCGGGCCTGGCTCTAGCTGCTCTGTATTGAGCACGGTCACCAGACCTGAAGGCAATGTTTCGTCCCTTGAGGAGAGCTCTGACCTCCTTCGTCATCCAGGGCTTCTGGTTGGGGTGTATCTAACCTCCTTTTTAACCATGCTTCACCTCAAAGGTGTTTAGAGCTAGATGCTAATGTCCGCAAGCTAACATGCGAACAAGGACAATGTCACATGCTAATTTGAGGTTAATTATTATGACCTTATGTGTGCTAGCATGCTAACATTTGCTGTGTTGTAGAAGAGGCAAAGCATATAAAAAGATTATTAAATTCATACTGAGAGGAACATGAACCCGCTCTACCCTCAGCAGGCTCCCTCCTGCTGGCTCCTCTACTCCAGGCCCATCCTGGCCATCGGTGTGGGTGCGCTGCTGTTTGGCTCCGGCGCCGCCCTGTCCGTGCTCTACTTCACCCAGACGGCCAGCATCCCCAACCTGCTGGGCCCCCTCCTCCTCTCTGTGGGTCTCATGTTCCTGGTCACCGGCCTGGTCTGGATCCCCGTGCTCAAACAGAGCCAGAGTCAGCCATGGAAAGGGACTGCAGGTGGAGCTCCGGCAGCACTGATAGGGAACTGACAAGACCCACGATCTGCTTTAAAAACTGTTTGCTCACACTTTAGGATAGAATGGACATTGTGTGAGTGTAGGAGGCTTGACCCACAGCAGGCACAAAAGCTCAGGATATCTCAACCTGCGTCTGCCTCCATGTTTTAGTTTGAATCTTTCAAACTGTTTTCTGTTTGGTGGGCCACTCAGCCATAGTTTAAGATTGTAGAAATGCTGAGATCACGAAGCATCTGTCTGACCTGCCCCCTCAAAACAAGGTCACCAAAACGTTTTGAACTATTAGGATGTTTTTCTATGATTTCTATTTTCGATGGCTTTCTAAATGCCAGTTGAGTAGCACTTGAAATGTTTGGCTCTATGAAACCTGATGTACTTATATGATTCTGTTTTCTTAAAGGTTGTATCTTCCTGGTCGAATGCACTTATTGTAAGTCGCTTTGGATAAAAGCGTCAGCTAAATGCAATGTAATGTAATGTAATGTTTTATCCTTTATTAAGATAACTTCTCTGTTATATTGTTTGAGCGTTCTTTCTTCCACCATGAACTCCTCTATCCTGTGTACATCCTTGTGTCTGCTACAGTAAATGTGTATTATGTGAAAGCATGTCAAAATGTTATTGAGTATAAAACATTGTGTACTAAGTCTTTAAAGTAACCGTTGGTAGATGTTGTCAGTGAGCTGGAACGTGAAATGTAGCTTCTTAGGCTGTGTTCAGATCTTTATGTCTTAACAAAGGGTTTCATGTTTAAAGGGTTAAAGCTGGAGACTCAAAAGGCATATAGGTCTTTTTTTTAATCATTTGCATCAACCACTTTGTGATTTATTGGAAGGCCAGTATCACAACTTCTTTCTTCTACTGTTTTGTTCCTTCTATATTTCACTTGAATCAATGACTTTCTTCCCACTTTATCATGTTACAGCTACTGCTGGAGTTTCATTATAACATTTCATAACAAAATGTAATGTAAAAAAAAATACACATTTGTATAGATCGGTTGGAACATATATGATTGATTAGTCATCACTGTATGATTGATCATCAGTTTGAACGGCACAGTGATGATGTACAAACCTCTGGGTACCACTTTACAATAAGACTACCCTTATAAGGGTTTACGAATAGTTTGTAATTCATTTATTAGTTAGGTTGTGAACACTTTATAAATCCTTAATAAGCTTTTATAAGACACAAGATAAACAGGGCAACTGTGACCGGTTGCTTGCCAAATAGTGACTACTCATTGGCTACTCAGTTTTTGAGTATCAGCCCACTACACCACAGATCATACAGTGCAACTCATGCAGCAAACTCCGTAGTCCACTTGGCCACGTTAGTGTCGGTGTCTCCTGGGGAGTTTCATGAAAGTATCGGACTTCTCTTATGGATTACTGTGCATTATACTTGTGTTGTGTAGTTTATAATTTATTCCAACTATAAATATTTTAATACCTGAACACACTGCTGCTGTTAAGTAATTTCCCAATTTGGGATTGATAAAGTGTCTGTCTGTCTATTTATTTATTTTATAGATTAAAAAAACACATCTATGTATTTTCAAGCTAAAGGTGATACACAATATAAACTGTATACTATTATTTTTTCAAAGACATGTTACATTTCAAAAGCATATATTGCTATGTTTAGCAATTAAAGACTGCTTTAATTTAACAAATTCTACAATATAAAAGTGGCAGATTTGCTTTATTAAACAGAGCAGACCTAGGTTGCATCCCAACACAATTAGGAACATGGTCACATCTTACTATGTTGGTCTGAAGAGCTGAAGCATTCATACACAATGGATACAAACTGTGTTGTTTCATTCTATATCCTGTGATAAAATGATATACATTTAGCATTCAAAATTCGACATACTATTCCTAGCCTGAGGAAGATATGAATAATCAACAGATTTGAATGGAATCTCTAACATTTTCATGACATTACATTGCATTTAGCTGACGCTTTTATCCAAAGCGACTTACAATATTCGACCAGGAAGATACAACCTTGAAGAAAACAGAATCATATACAGTAAGTACATCAGGTTTCATAGAGCCAAACATTTCAAGTACTACCCAACTGGCTATAGATAAGCCAGTCCTTTATTAGTATATAAGTGCTTTGTTAGTAATTCTATCTCTCAGAATGGAGTCAAAAGAGATGAGTTTTCAGTCTGCGCCGGAAGATGTGTAAGCTTTCTGCTGTCCTGATTTCAATGGGGAGCTCATTCCACCATTTTGGAGCCAGGATAGCAAACCCACAAGTTTTTGCTGATGGGAACTTGCGTCCCCCTCGCAGTACGGGTGCAGCGAGCTGTTTGGCTGACGCAGAGCGGAGTGCACGTGTACGGGTGTACGGTTTAACCATGCCCTGGCTGTAGGAAGGGCCAGATCCATTCACAGCATGGTACGCAAGTACCAGTGTCTTGAAGTGGATTCTAGCAGTTACTGGAAGCCAGTGAAGGGAGCGGTATTCATGTAGAATAAAGACAAAAGAGTGATTATACATATTACATTTATTGAAATTTGAACCAGAAGATGAAGTCTCAAAGAATGTTTTAATTAAAAGGACATAAAACAAAAAGGTGGATAATGGGGCGTTTTTGGTGCAGTGCGTTGGTCATCAGATCAAGGGGCGTTGGTGAACTCCAGTTCGAATCCCGCCTCGGCTGCCACTGCGTCAGGCCGTTGTGTCCTTGGGCAAGACACTTTACCCGCATTTGCTCTTGTGGGTAATGTCCACAGTAATGACTCTTACATGTCTAATATGTGTAATGTGTATTTGTAAAGCGCTTTGAGGACCTGTAAAAGCGCTCTAATAAAATGTTTTATCCATTATTATTATTATTATTATTATAATAATAAAATCTATTAAATGTAAAGAAGACATTTGGTCAAATGAAATGACCAGTGATAACAACAACGCGTGGATGAAGCAGGTTATGGAAAGGAGAGAGACGTGGAAAATGAATGTAGACAATGTGTTGTGATCAACACCCATCCCCCCCCCCCCTCAGAGGAAGTGGGAAAACACCACACCACGCTGTCTCAATGATCCACATTGTTAATAAGAGAGGAAAATAATGTTTTAGGAAATGAAAAATATGAAGTTAACAAATTCTCAACAAAACTCACTGCTAGCTATGTAGCTAACTGTTAGGCTACTTAGCTTGCATTGTTATGGATCTAAAGGTAGCAAAAGCTAACTTTCATAGCACAGCTTTACTTCTCACTTAACGCAATAAAGAAACAGACCGTATAGTACAGCACATACAACAAAAATGATCAATACTTACACTTATATTATAATAATTGAAATGCTGGTTCTTCTGGGGGTGTTCTATCCACACTCAGCTACCGCAACGCAGCTGCCTGCGTTCCTACAATCGCTGGAGGACTGGGCTGTCACTCAAAAACTGAGTAGCCAATGGGGATGCACCCCTGAAAGTCCCTCCCACCTGGGAGGTTTGTGTCAGAATCTCAAACAAAAAGTGAAGGAGCGCAAATGAGAGAGCTGCAGCGAGAGCAAAAGTCTGATCCTTGAGAAAGAAGAAACAAGAACTGCAAACAAAAACCTATGTTAAAACAAAGAAAAAACACTTATAGTTTACATGATTACACAAATGGTTTGTTTGCAACTTATAGTTTTATTTTTGAAAAGTATTTTATTTTGCTTGACTCAGTTCTTTTCTTTTAAACTCATAGTTTTGCTTTATTCTGAGAAAGTGTTGCTTTATCTTTATGATACAAAACTAATCCCATAATAACCTTCCTAAAATGTTTTTGATAACATTGTTAGAACATTATGCCCTACTATTCTTAAAACGTTTTCAGCATAAGCTTTTATTTTGGTTCCCAGAATGTTCTTCTGAAAGGTAGGATAACGTTCTCTAAAACATTCTTAAAATGTTTTTGATAGGATTGTTTGAAAATTATGCCCTACTGTTCATAAAATGTTTTCAGCTGCAAGTTAGATTTGTTTATGTTGCCAGAATGTTGTTATTTTAGAGAAGTATAACATGATTTATGTTTAAAACATTATGCAAATGTTCTGTGGTAAAAATTTACTAAAAATAGTTTTACATTATTAGAACATAAAGACATAATATTCCTGTAATTGTTCAACTCAAAATTACTGGGTAAGTGGACTGACCACCGTGGTCATTAGAATGATTTTGATAGTTTACTTAACTATTGGAGTTTGGCTATTAATACATTGAAAAGGATTAATCGGAATCAGCTGGTGAAAGTAACATTTGTTTATTAGAAAAGGGGAGCTGGGAGTGGAGGTTGGTTATGGCAGCAGTGGGAAACAGTTGTTCCAGGGTGGAGAGGCCTGGCTGGTCTTGGGAGTGTGGAAGGCCTTGGATTCCTCCTGGGAGAGACATAAAAATGAGTGTGAGGCAAAAGCAGGCAAAGTTGTTAAAGAATATGCTGGTAAAAAGCTAGAGCGGCACGCAACAAGCCGTTCAAGTCAACAATCCGGCAGAGAATGAGTGCAGGCTGCAGGCTTTCATAGTGTGGCTGATGAGCAGTTTGCAGGTGTGGTTGATTGGAGATTGCTCCCAGCCGTGTCGAGCAGACCAGCAGGCAGAGAGAGAGACACACAGTAGAAACAAACACATACAAACACTATCTGAAGTTACCTACTGTCACTCCAGCTTCTATGAGTATTGGCGAAGCCCTCTAAGCGCTGGGCCCCACTGGCTCCACGAATAGCTGAAGAAAAGTTATTGTGTATGGGAGCAGATTGTCGGGCCTCCTTCCTATTTATACTGGAAGGGAGCCCGAGGGTGGGGCCCACCTTGCGGGTGGGCGTGGACTACAAGTGTTTCAGTGCTACGCGGGTGCGCAGGGGATTACCCAATAGCGACAGCCTTAGAGGGCTTCGCCAATTCTATTTCGTATATGGCTTCGCCCTCTAAGGCTATCGCTATTGGGTTAAGGGCGAAGCATGATGTAGTCTGCGCCCCACTGGATCCGCCCGGTACTAGAAGCACAGACACACCTGCTCAGATAATAACCCATGCCTATTGCGCCATGCGTAATGGCGCATCGCCGTCCCTGGAATATAGCATAACATGAATATTTTCCATGAGGGGACGAAGGCTGGGAACAATACATACCTGCCGCTGTGAAAAAGTAGAGACGAAGGTCATACTTTGCCCAGTGACAAAAAGAGGGGGAACAGCAGCTCTCTGCGTGCAGACAGGCAGGAGAGCGCACGGCTGGATCCCTGACGTCACTCACTCTGAAAAGACACTCCGTACAAAATGTGTCAGAGGAAAAAAAGAAAACATCCCTCTCATAATAAGGAAAAAGGGCCGCTCTCCACGTGCCGAGAGGCAGGAGAGAGGCGCACAGCTGGATCCCTGACGTCTCTCACTCTGAGAAGACACTCCGTACAGGGTGTGTCAGAGAGGAATGGGAGACATCCCTCAAATACAATTGAATAAATGAACAGGGGGAAGACCAAGATGCAGCAGTGCAAATGTCTTCCACTGACCTTCCTGGTGGAGTGCGCATTGATGTTCTCCGGGGGCTCCACCCCAGAGGAGACATATGCTTGTGACACAGCTTCACACAACCAGTGTGACAGCCGTTGTGCAGATAGAGGCTGCCCAATCGAACGCTCTCTATAATGCACAAACAGGCGCTGAGAATGGCGCAAGGCAGCCGTGCGCGCCACTAGCAGGACAGCGCGCGCACAGGACAGAGGAGATGAGACGTGGCTTCTTCCTCCGACCTGTGAGGAGGGGGAAAGAAGCCATCCAAGGTGATCACTCTCGACTCTAAAAGAGCTTGTGATGACATTAGGCATAAAAGCCGGGTTAGGGCGTAAAACAGCTGAACTGCCATCTCCTTGGATCCGGAGGCATGACATAGCCACAGAGAGAGCAGACAAATCACTCACCCTTTTCGCTGATAGAGCCAAAAGTGATACTACTTTGGCTGATAACAGTTTAAGGGGAACCTGGTCTGATGGTTCAAATGGGGCTTTGCTTAGTGCGCGTAAAACCAAAGCCAAATCCCACTGAGGCGCCAGTGTGCGTGACACAGGTCTGAGTCTCCGTACTCCTCGCATAACACGGATGCTGCGCTCTGCGAGCCCTTCTGTTCAATTTGCTGGGAATATACATTGCTCTGATAAGAGCAACGTGTGTGCGCGCCCAGAACAGCAGCCGCCTGGCTGCGTTCAGAAGCTGCGCAGATCGTACTCCTCCCTGGCGATTGAGGTAGGCTGCTTCCATAGCCGTGGCCTGTTGTCTGTGCGAATCAACACATTGATTGTACAGCAACGGGGCGACTCCCCCGTTCTTTTCCGAGATTTAGAAAAATAGCGGAGTAAAAACCGCGCAAGACTCTGTTCCTGGGATGACAGGAGTGTTTCTTGTATCCCATGGAACTGCTGGGGGGAGAGGCTTCTCTGTGATGTGCCATAATGGTCGTCATGGTGACGAGCCACGCCAACCCCGCCGCTGCCCGTGAGGCGAAAGGGCTGCGAGGAAGCCTCCACACGCTGCGTTTCACTCCGGCTGTCATCATGAGGTGTGTACACGCTCAGGGGATGAGGGGAGGTGTGTGCAGTGCTGTCCACATGAGGCGTTATAACGGCGCTCATGGGTTATTATGACCGTGCGTAGGAGGCGTATCTCGGACAGAGGAATGCCGCGAGCTCTGCAGGTTACGGCCCCTATACACGGCGGCGCGGGTTGCAACTTCAACGCTTCTGCCCATTCACTTTGAATGGGGTGACGTCACGATTCGCCGAACTGCATTGTGGGAGCAAAGCGTAGCTTCTCTCACGGTGCTCGATGCAAAAGTAGAGCAATTTTCTACTTTTGACGCCTCGACGGAGGCGCCAGCCAATCGAATCATATGCCAGTACAAGCTCTAGCCAATCAAACCGCGTGCTTGTGTGTCTGGGGCGGGAGATTCATGTGATTGGTTGTTGGTCGAGTTTCAGCCCCCCCCGCCGGCAAGCGACAACGCACGCCGCCGTGTGTAGGGGCCGTTATTAACCGATAGGTTAAAACCAGCAGGCTTCTGCAGGGAGCCCTGCTGACTACTTAATCAACAGATTAGTGGCAGCCGGCTTAATTACCGGCTCTGCTTCCTCGGAGGCTCTCGCGGAGCAGACCAGGAGCGGGGGAGCCTCACTCCCCTTTGAATCGCCGCCGGGAGACCCTATCTCTGGGGTGGCGGGGGAGCGGAGACGTGGGACGGAGCCCTTGCAGCCGCCGAAGGGCGAGTCTGAAGCCGAGGCGGTTGCTGTGGGCGTCTCCGCTTTCGGCCTCCTGTGGCCGGCGTGGACGCCGCGGCTGCTGCGGGCGTTGGTGCCGCTGTGGGCGCTCAGCAGGCTGGAGCCAGCTGTACATGCTGGCGAATGCCGTCCGCCTGTTCCACGGTCGTCTTCATGGACTCCACCATGGTGTGGAACTGGGGTCCGAACAGCTCGTCCGGGCTGATTTTAGCGTCCAGTAGCACTTTTCTGGCCGTCTCCGTAACAGACGCCTGCTTCAGCCAGAGGTGGCGTTGGATCTGTGTATCCCATGCGGAAATCCGCCGTGCTGGCCGCCTTGCTGATTTACTCTGCCTCGGTGGCGGACCGCTCTACCCGTGTCACCACCGAGTTGGAAAGCAGCGCGATGTAATTCGCCGCCGCTTCGTGGTTTTTTGTTTTTTGTTTTTAATAGGATCCCCATTAGCACTAGCATGAGCATTGGCTATTCTTCCTGGGGTCCTCACCCACACAAAACATACATAATACAAACCAGAACGGAACAACTCATAATTTCATGAAAAGTGCATGGTAAGGAAGTGAAAGCAAAAACAAAACAGAAAAAAATAGTCATCACATTTTAGCCATCATCAAGTCAAAACCTAAACAAAATTTTACCAACAATATAATTTACATGATAATACTAATTACTAATTACTAATTGACCCACAAGTACAGTTCAAATTTAATTTGTAGTTCTCAGATATTGTTTTAGCAAATGTTTGAAATGTATGTTTGAGTTGTCTTGAATGATATGGACCGGTAACGAATTCCAGCTGACCATTGCTCTGTATAGTACTGTTTTCTGTCTGATATTTGATCTTGATTTGGGTAAAATGAACCTTTTTTCTATTCCATGTCTGGTTTGATAGTTATGTGTAGAGTACTGTGCTATGAACTTTTGTGACAATATATGTGGTAAGTGTGTCACTGTAATATTCTTTACAAAATTTAACAGAGAATAAATGGACCTCTGTCTAACACTCATCCATTTCAGTGTCTCCAGCATTTCAGTCACTCTGGTTCTGTAGGAGCACTGCAGAACACATCGTGCTGCCTTATTCTGTGCTACTTGTAGTTTATTTAAATCGTTTTCTGAAGCACTAGACCAAACAACAAAACAGTAATCAAGCTGTGATAGCACCAAAGCATCCAAGACTTGTCTCCTGACATCTATTGGCAAATGTTTTACAATTCTTTTAACGAGTGACACACCCCTTCCCATTTTACACACAACATTATTAATTTGTTTAGACCAAGACAGTGTTTGATCTAGAGTTATCCCTAACAACTTAGTTTCCTTGACTTGTTTAATGTCAATATGGTTTAAATGTAACTGCAATTTAGGTTCACATTTTAACTGATGATTTGACCCAATTATTAAAGATTTAGTTTTTCCTGCATTAAGTACCAACTTATTATTTATTACTCACTCTGAAATCATTTGTAGATCCTTATTTATACAGTGACTCAGCTCCCTTGTAGATGAACCTGCTCCATATATTGTCGAGTCATCTGCATACATAACAATTTTGGATTCCTGTAAAACCAATGGTAGATCATTTGTGAAAATAGAAAATAAAAGTGGTCCCAAACAACTCCCCTGAGGAACTCCACAACTGACTTTCTTAATAGTTGACAGACTTCCATTGAAAAAAACAGTTTGACATCGATTGGTCAAATAACTTTCTATCCACCTCAGTGCATTCAGATGAAAACCATATTGCTCTAGCTTGTTCAACAACAATGGATGATCGATGACATCAAAGGCAGAACTAAAATCAAGTAGTACCGTTCCCACTAACTTCCTATTATCTACCTCCACCTTCCAGTCATCGGTCATTTGTGTTAAAGCAGTGCATGTGGAATGGCCCGGTCTGTAGGCATGTTGATAAGCAGTATTAAGATTGTTACCTTCAAAGTATTTCTGTATTTGATTAAACATTATTCTCTCCATTATCTTTCCTAACGCTGGTAATAAACTTATCGGGCGACTATTTGTTTCAGAAAATGATCCAGCTGGATTTTTTGCAAGTGGAATAATTTTTGCTATTTTCCATGCCTGTGGGCAAATACACTTTTCAATACTTACATTGATGATATGGCAGATAGGCTCCGCAACCAAATTAGCAACATATCTAAGAAATTTACCATCTAGATTATCAACACCCGGTGGTTTATCATTACATTTACCTAGTAGACATTCAACATCTGCAATTGACACTTTCTCTATTTTAAATGTACAATTCTTATTTTCCATGATTAAATCATTTATTAGAAAAGTGGAGTTCCTGTTAATAGGTTGCTTCATATCTCTCCTCAAAGTATCCACTTTATCAAGAAAATAATCATTTAAATAATTAGCAATTTGTACCGGTTTAGTCAAAAATTTCCCTTCCACTTCAAGATATGTTGAGGTGGATTTGGGCTTACGGCCCATCATGCCATTGACTAAATCCCACATCTTCTTCTTATCATCATTAATAGCTTTAATTTTATTTCCATAATACACTAGTTTTTTCTTTTTATTTAATGCTGTAACATAATTCCTCAATTTTCTATAAATGTGCCCGTCTGACTCATAACTTGATGAGATAGCTACAAGTTTTGCATCATCTCTTTGTTTCATTAGTTCTCTTAGCTCATCATCTAACCAGGGCGTTCTAAGGTTCCTTACAGTCTGCTTTCTAAGTGGTGCATGTTTATCAATCACTTGCTTGAATAAGAAATTAAAGCCATCAAGAGCATCATCTGGGTTTAGTTTCTCAAGAACTTGTTTCCAACATATCTTTTGAACATCCTTTATAAATGACTCTTCACAAAAATATTTCATTGATCTTCTAACTATTACTTTTGGTCCTGGTTTTGGCACCTTTGTCTTTCTCACAATGATGATTAGATTATGATCAGTGCACCCTACCGGGATTGAAATTGCTTGTGAACATAAATGGCTGAAATTAGTAAATATATGATCAATACAAGTTGCACTATTTGATCCATCTTTCTTTCTGATTATCCTAGTAGGTTTAGTCACCATTTGTACTAAGTTACATGTGTTAGTAATTGTCAGCAACTTATTTTTTAGGGCACAGTGCGACATATTCCAGTCTATGTTTAAATCACCTGTAAAATAAATCTCTCTATCAAGATCACAAACTTTATCTAACATTTGACATACTGTTTCTAAATAAGCAAGGTTAGCATTAGGAGGTCTGTAACAGCATCCCACCAACAAAGGTCTTAAGTGTGGTAAATGAATTTGCAACCAAAGTACTTCAATATCAGGAGACATTAAATCATATCTCACTTTAGCTGGTATTTGCTTTTGAATATACACTGCCACCCCACCTCCATGTGCATTCCTGTCTTTTCTAAATATACTATATCCCTGAATGTCAACTGCTGCGTCATTAAATGTGTCATCTAAGTGAGTTTCTGATATAGCTAAACAATGAATACCCGATGATAGTATTTCCTCTATCTCAGTAACTTTATTCCTTAAACTACAAATATTGATATGAGCCAATTTAAACCCTTTCTTTGGTAACTTATTTGACATTAAGATGGCAATTTAAAATGTGTTTCTCTTTCACTACTTTTTAAATTGAGAGCTGAACCAAAACACACATGTAACACAACTAAAACCACACATACAACCCACCACCTAACTGCACATAAAGGATTACTATCCCTGTGCATACTCACTCACTCAATCACCTATACGAGCAGCATGTAGCTCCCAAACATTTTAGATCGTTGTCAATGTGTTAGATACATTCATGGTAATGTCTATTACACACGATCTTATTTATGAATCAATAAATCAAAAAAATGAATAAATCAAAATGACATTTTAGGAGGAATGAACAACCCCAGAGACCAGATTGGTCTCTATTCAACATCTTTAAACAAAAAAACAAACACCTTATATAGCCCAATAATAGCAATAAACTCATAATCGCAGTTGATGAAATAACTAATTTAAAATAAAATAGTAGATAACTCATAGACCAGAGGATATTGGTCTAAGAGAACAATCAAAAACACAATTCATCAAACCTGCAGCAATTCCCTTTGTATAATATAATTAATTTCAACTCCTAATGGGCTATAATAATCACAATAAACTCATAATCACAGTTGATTAAGTAAATCATTTTAAATAAAAAGTAGATCACTCATAGACCAATGGATATTGGTCTAAGAGAACAATCAAAAACACAATTCATCAAACCTGCAGCAATTCCTTTTGTATAATATAATTAATTTCATCTCCTAATGGGCTATAATAATCACAATAAACTCATAATCACAGTTGATAAGTAAATAATTTTAAATAAAAAGTAGATCACTCATAGGCCAGTGGATATTGGCCTAAAAGAAAACAATCAAATACACAATTCACCACAACTGCAGCAATTCCCTTTGCATAATATAATTAATTTCATCTCCTAATATGCATAACCATACCATCTGATACGTCATGTCCATCAGTCCTTTCCCACCTTCATTTCAGATCTTAGTTGAACTCGGGCTTATCACTGTTTTATAGAAATGTTCAGCTTCACTACAGTCCCGATACAGTTTTGTCTGTCCATTGAAGGTTACAATAAGTGTTGCGGGGAACAGTAGTCCATGCCTCACCTCAGCCTTACGCAGCTTCATCCTGAGTTCATTGAATAGGGCTCTCCTCCTGGCAATATCCGCAGTGATATCAGGAAATATCTTCAGTCGCATGTCTCGGAACATGATCTCTCCCTTGCTTCTTGCCAACTTCAAGATAGCTTCCTTTGCTTGATATCTCTGCATTATGACGATCATAGGTCTGGGTCTCAAATCAGTCCCCTGGCCAATCCTGTAGGCAATCTCTACTGCCGGCTCACACGAGAGCGCATTTCCGAATACCTCCTTTAAAAGGTTTGTCATAAAGGCAATGGGATCGCTCTTCTCTATATCCCTTCTCAGTCCAAAGACACGTAGATTACATTTTCTGGTTTGAATCTCCATCCTCTCCATTTTGTCTTTAATGTCTTTGTTTTCCTTCATTAGATTTTGGTTTGCAGTTTCGAGTATAGCAACCTTAGAATCCACATCAGTCAGTCCCACCTCCATATCACCGATCCTCTGACAACATGAGTCGAGTTCTCCCTTTAAAGTATCAAGCTGCGGCTGGAATCTCTCAAAAGCAGCCCCTATCTCCTCTCTCATTATGGAGCGTATTAGTGCCGACATCTCCGAGTGGCTCACCTGTGAGGACCCGCTGTCCATGGCGCTCTCATCAGCTGTTTGTGTTTCATCCACTCCAGACAGATCGCTGCTCTCATTTAACGCCACTTTAGCCTTTCTTCTTGATTTCTTCGACGGCATTACATTCCCCACATTATACTCTCCTGTGGACTTTGACTGAACAACTTGATCATCCGTTCATAACCAGATTTTTTCAAAAAGTTTGAGACGGGAGCTATACGCTTTCAAAATTCACACACTACTTCCGCGCATGCGTGTTATACACCTGAACATCAGTCTGGGCATGTGAAGGAGAGGGGGAAAGCATGTTCGGCCGCCAAGCTGGCTCCGACTCTGTCTCCCCCGTCCGGGGGAGAGGAGGGAGGGGAGAACCGAACGATGAACCGTGGAGGGAGGCGGGGCAGGAGTTGTCGGAATCCTACCCGGCACTCGGCCCCAGGGACACGAGGCCCCGTCCGCGGGCTCGTAAGCCTGGACGGGCCAATCGTCCTCCTCGGCCACAGCAGCAAGAGCGTCCGCTCTCCGCTTCCTGTCGCCCGAGGGGAGACGGGCGCAGTGTGTGCATGCTACCTGCTGGTTTAGAGCCACGTACGCGTGCTCTGACCCCAGGCAGGATTCGCATACTGCTTTTATCTCTGCTGGTCATAACTCATTATGAACCCAGAGCCACATGAGGGACAATCTCTCACACAATTGTTACTCATGTTTACTCTGCAATTGAAGTGTCTCTTGTGCTTCAGTAACGGTGTGCTGAAGAAAAGAGGGAGCAGATTGTCGGGCCTCCTTCCTATTTATACCGGAAGGGAGCCCGAGGGTGGGGCCCACCTTGCGGGTGGGCGTGGACTACAAGTATTTCAGTGCTGCGCAGGGATTACCCAACAGCTATAGCCTTAGAGGGCGAAGCCATATACGAAATAGAACAGGGGTTTCAGGGACGGGCAGTGACAGTCGGTCCGTTCCTCTATATGTCTGTCGGTCTCAAATCTAAAGGGTGCGATAACGATTTTTATCCAATATGCATAAACAGCGGACACTGTTTATACGCAGTCCTCACAAACCACACACGGCCAGATAGCTTATCTAACAGTTAGAACCTACATACGAGACACAACCTTTATAGTCAGAAAAAAGTGTGATTATTTTTCGGATATTTTACAAATATGATATTATGAGTACTGTGGGCCTACATACCTTAGTGTGATTATAAGTACATGTGAGTGAATATTGGCATGCACATTCGTTTTTATACCTCCTATTCATTGTCTCAATACGCTCATACATCTTAAGAAATGTATCACCAAAAATGTTAAGAATGTTTTTAGAGAACGTTATGCTACCTTTCCATGCCCGGCGCAGTGGGAGGGCCAGGGAGGGCCGGGCCCTCCCATTTGACATTCCTGCCCTCCCCCAATAAACACGTTTTTAATTATTTATAACAAAAAAACGTTTTTTTTCCGTTTTTTTAATTATAAATAAACAGTGAACTTTTACGCTACGATGTATGTGATGTCAGATAGTAACTAAAAAAAAATCCGCAGGCTACTTCAAATAAATGCATGTGTCTGTTGTGATTTGTGATTCGTCCACATTTAGACCAATCACAGCGTCACACTCTGCCGCCTATTCTGGATTTGTTTATTGTTTATTGTGCATTCTGTAGACTCCCATTTATGTTTGAATTACAAAATGGACATCAGAAATTGTCTCAAAAGGTCTAAGGATTTATTAAAACGAAATAGCGGTGAAAGAACTGCAGCCGATGGTGCTGCTGGCGACCCTGCACCTGCCGTTGCAGCAGCATGCCTTAATGTCACAAGCTTGACCTCGGCAAACCCCGGGGCTGAGTTAGCGAGCCCAAACCTTGACTCATCAAGGCGGCCGCCACCAACGCTGTCCTCCGAGGCCCAGCTCCTTGTGCCCCTACCATCACCACCTGCGTTGCCACACCCTGTACCACACCCGCCAGCATCCTCCTCCTCCTCCTCCGTGCCGGTGCCTCTACTACAGACACTACCTTGCAGCACATCAACAGGTACTATTGGGCCCACAACCGCTCAAAGACCAACAGCCCCAGATGATCTTGGGGTTAATAAACCCAACCAGGTGAAACTGGATCGTTATCCAGGGAGATTGCTTTCAGGAAAGAAGCGCACTTTTGCCACTGCATGGTACAACAGACCATGGCTTGAATATTCGTTAAAAACAGACGCAGCCTTTTGTTTCCCCTGTAGACAGTTTAAAGTAAATATGTCTTCATCTGATGCAGCTTTTACTGTCTAAGGTTTTTGCGACTGGAAACACGCATTACAGACCGATAAAGGACTGCTAAGGCATGCCGCATCAAAAGAACACATTTCATGTGAGAGTTTGTGGAGAGAGAGACAGATACGCGAGGAAACAAATCAGGAAATTAGTACTTTGGTGCACACAGATCTGCTGGCACGGAACCGTTATTACGTGTCACCTGTCGTTTATATTATAGCTTTTTTAGCTGTCAACCAACTCCCTCTCAGAGGTGACCACGATTCCCTCCACAGCATGTCCGAGTGCAGTGCATAGGAAAATAAACCAGGCCCAAGGCGGGCTAAACAATTCATCGTCTCCGTCTCTACTATTTGTGTGCAACGATGAGGAAGCGGCAACGATGAGTGCAACGATGAGTGCAACGATGAGGAAGTGCAACGATGAGGAAGCTGCCATCCTTAACCAGTCTGCCTTGCTCGTGATTTACCAGTGTTTGTGCTGCCACGCACACAATGTTTCAAAAGTGGTTTCTATGTTGCCCTTTATTTGTGTATGTATTTGCGATAAGTGTGCATCTTTACACAATGCTGTTGCTCTTGCTGTTTGATATATATTATGCCGCAGGCCCGCAGCACATGACGGTTTTGTGTTATATGCCCTCCCTTTAGATTTGTTCTGGCGCCGGGTCTGTACCTTTCAGAAGAACATTCTGGGAACCAAAATAAAACGTCCTGCTGAAAACGTTTTAAGAACATTAGGGCATAATTTTCTAACAATGTCATCAAAAACATCTTAAGAAGGTTATCAAAAACATCTTAAGAAGGTTATCACAAACATCTTGAGAAGGTTATCAAAAACATCTTAAGAAGGTTATAAAAAACATCTTGAGAAGGTTACCACCAAACATTTCAAGAATGTTTTTAGAAGTAGCCAATATAAGGCTTAGCCATCTTGCCAAATAGTGAGCCTGTGTTGATGTAGGAAAACTAGTTAGAACTGGTTTATAAATGGTTCTTAATGATTAATAAAGGTTTTACAACCTAATTATAAACCCTTTATGAATCCTTTATAAGGGTAGTCTTATTGTAAAGTGGGACCAACCTTTTTATTGTCATTTGTAAATGTATTAAGACCTCAGTGGATCCATCCCGCTAACACTTTCCTGCCTGCAGTCATATTGGGGGGGGGGCTGCAGCCTGAACAGATGCAAAGCACATGGACATTAGAATGTGTCAAAGAAGGGGACTCACTGTCTGTACTGTCTTGTTGGGAAGCCTGGGGTTTGGCATTTTGGGATTGTGTCGCCATGGAAACCCTCGATTTGTAAAATTGTGCATGAGCTACTTGAGGCCAATGCCTGACCTGTTAAAGAGCATCTTGCAGGTTTTTCTTCTACATTTATGCTTAAACTTGCTTGAAAATTACAATTAAAAAAGTGAATGTAGGATTTGATATGTTTTACGAGACATAAGGGCAGGAATTCAGAGGGAAAGGAGCAATTTTGAGCTCTGCTCTTAAAAACGGCTTTTTTTTAAGGTCATACGTCAAACGCGTCATATTACATGACAAAGGGTAAACATCTCCGCTCTCTGACCAGGGGCCGTATTCACAAAGGATCTTTAGGGCTAAAAGTAGCTCCTAACTGGCGAATTTAGGAGAAACTCTTAAACATAATGGGCGTGTCAGTCTTAAATTTAGGACTCCTAATTGTATTCACTAAGAGCAATTCACAAAGTATTTTAGGCCTAAAAGTAGCACCTAAGTTTAGGAGAGCTTAAAAGTCCTCGAGAGGACTCCTAACTCAGTAAGACCTATTCACAAAGAATCTGAAAATGGCTGCGAGACGAAATGTTTTGGAGACAATGGAAGACTGTGAATTGATCAAGAGATATAGGCTAAATCGTGAGGGTATCACACTTGTTGTGGAATTAGTGCGGGATGCAATAACATCCCCGACTAACAGGAATAACCCGATTAGTCCGGAAATAAAATGTTTGGCAACACTACGATATTTAGCAACAGGGAAAATGCAACTTTGCAATGCCGACGATTGAGGAATATCGCAACCATCAGTCAGCCCTGCCATAAACCAAACCATCAACGCGCTCTCTAGACCACATATCATCCAACAGTTTATCCGGTTTCCTTTGGACAATCAACAACTACACAGGATCAAAGCCAACTTCATGGCAATTGCAGGTATGCCCGGTGCGGTCGGTGCTATTGACGGGACGCACATAAAAATTATTGCGCCATCAAAAGATGAGGACGTGTTCGTCAATAGAAAGAAAATACATTCCATCAACAAGCAGATTGTTTTCATTCATCATGAGAGGGGGACTTGAACGGCGGTATGAGCTGTTATTGAAAGTGTTTAAGTGCTGGAAATATGCTCATTGGATAATAGTTTGAAGGGTGCTTTTAATTGCCTCCTTGATTTAATGCAATTTACGTATTTTTATTGTTTGCTCTCTCTCTTTAACGTGCATATACAACGTCATTATCGTGGTCTGCACAAACTTGTCATCATGCGTGTATTCTGCTAACTGCACTGTCCATAACTATTTGATAGGAATACATTTCTAGCCTAGGCTATTTCCTTGTTTTTCGGTGATTTAGTGGGCTCGTTTGTGGGATGTTGCGGATGAGTTTCACCGAGACCGCCTGCTCTGAACAACCAATCACCGTACTGACCGCTTCTAAACTCATGCACGAGAATCGACGTAATCCATAGCAACGGCGCGTCACTCTTAGTTCACTCTTAGTGATTTATCCTTAGTATGAGTAGGTCTCAGCGGCTTTGTGAATAACTTTTAAGAAAAAACTCCTACAGATGTAGCACTGAATTTCGGACTCCAGCTTACAGCTTCCTGCCTACGGCCTGCCAAAGACCAGTATAGAGGAATTTTAAGCCCTCCCACTATTTTCCAAGAGGGCGTTGCCAGATTTTCAATTTCAGGTTTTAACCAGGAGATGGCGCTTCATTCACAAATACAGAAAGACAAGTTTCATGGACTTTCAGTTGTGTTTTGAAGAGCATTTGAACACATCCATATTTTAGATCAACTAAAGTATATCTCATCTTGTAATTCAATAATATATAGTCTTTATATATTAAATAATCATAATTATAATGTAAATGTTTACATTACACTTCTTTATTTGTTATGCTCATACTTTAACCTTTACAATCGTTTGCTTTAATATGCAGTATATTTTTGTGTTTGCTTCCTCCTGCTCCCTTTCGGACACATACTGTATGATTTATTATTATTATTAATATGAAGATATTATTAAGATAAGATAAGATGTTACTTTATTGATTGAACATTTTAGTTTAGAATGTGCTGTCCCACGGTAATTCAGAAGGCTCACAGGTCACATTCCGACCATTATTTAAAACAATAGGTGCTTTCACACCGTCTACAGTTTGATTTGTATAGAGGGAGCTCTGTCAGTTTTCGAATTACTCATTTGCTTTCGGGGAAACCTATTTTTCAGAGCACATCCTGCTACTAAATATGTCACACGCACGCTCTGTTGACTGGCGCAGCAGCGCGGATGCGATCAATTGCTATAAAAACACTCTTCTACTAATACAGACGGTGTCACTATGCCGGCGGATGTGGCCGTTGTTGAAGCCTCTTCAGGCTCCACATTGGCAGGCCTCTCCCTCGGTGTGGAGCTGTCAAGCTCGACCCTAACGCCGCTTACAGCCGGCCAACTAAAAGTTGTTTTCCGTTCACGTTGTCATTTTTAGACTCCTTCGCTTCTTTGCTTGTGAATCCAAAAGCTGTGACGCTTGGCTGTTTTCGTTTTGCCATATTTTTTTATGACACATCCAGAGTTAAAAAAATATCAATATGAACATTTCAAATACCGCGCCGGTATCACCGCCATAACCATAGCAACGTAAGTAAGAATGCAGCGCCGCCACGTACAGATGGTGTCATGTCTCGCAAATTATGTTAGTTAGTTTTTGTCTTGGTCTAGTGATTTTCCCCTTTATTTTTGAATAGTAACCTTCCCTCTCGTTTCAGATACTCTGACCTCCCTTCCTTGTGTGTCTCCCACTCCTGTGATTGTCGACCCCGCCCCTGATTGTTTCCACCTGTTCTCCATTACCTGGTGTATTTATTGTCCTCGTCTCCCTTTGTCCTGTGCCAGTTCGTTTCGTTCCTTGTGACTACCACCAGCATTAGCAATCCAGGATTAACCCCAAGCAGAGCTTTGAGCCACGTCTTGTTTAAGTATTTTTGTTGTTCATGCTCCTAGTGTTTTTCCTCTTTAAGAGTGATTTTGTTTTGGTACCACTATCGTTGAGCTTTGGTTTGAATAAAACCTTTTTTTTGTTAAATTCTGTGAGTTGTGCATTTGAGTTCATACCCGTTTAATCAGTCTTAACAGTACGAACTGGCCTAAACATGAACCCAGCCGACTCTGAACAGCTGAGAGCAGCGCTTCGCTCTCAAGGAGGCCGCCTCGCTCAACAGGAGGATCAGTTAACGGCCATCCAGCAGGGAGTATCACACGTCACAGACAGCCAGAGGGAGTTCGAGTCATCTGTTACAAACCAGATTAACCACCTGGCGGGGCAGATCCACCACCTGCTCGCTCACCTCAAGACTGAGCCCTCACACCCACCTCCGGCCGGACCCGAAGCGAATGCGGATCCGGCGCCCGCTTCCCACACCGTGTCAATCCGCCTGGCTCCGCCTGAGAAGTTTTCCGGGGAATCCCATGACTGCCGTCCATTCCTGGTGAATTGCAGCTTACATTATAGCCAACTACCGACAGCCTTTCCCACGGAGAGATCCAAGGTGGCTTTTATGATTTCCCATCTCACCGGACGAGCGGCGGCGTGGGCTACGGCTGAATGGTCACGTGACTCGCCGATATGCGAGTCTTTGGGACAGTTTACGGACTCCCTGACGAACATTTTTGACCACACGTCCCCAGGCAGGGAAGCAGCTCGGGCTCTTTACAAGTTAAGTCAAGGAAGACGCAGTGTGTCAGACTACGCAGTGGAATTTCGCACCATTGCGGCCGATAGTGGCTGGAATTCTTCTGCTTTGTTCGATGCCTTTATTAATGGGCTTTCTGACCCTATTAAGGATCAGCTGGCACCCTTGGATCTGCCAGTGGAACTAGACTCTGTCATTGCCATGTCCATAAGGATTGATAACAGACTTGCTGAGAGGAAACGGGAGAAGGACAGGGCTGCACTACCCTATTTCCACCCTAGAGGGCACTCCTACTCTTCTCACTCTCAGGAGACTGCCATGCCACGTTCCTCTTTCCTTCCATCCCAGAGATCAGCGTCCCCCAACAAGGCCGAGGAGCCAATGCAGCTGGGACGTGCCAAGCTGTCCACGGAGGAGCGGCGGCGCCGCCTGCTGGAGGGAAGATGTTTTTACTGCGGTCAACAAGGTCATCTTCTCTCTGGATGCCCGGTAAAAGACGGGGCTCACCAGTGAAAGGGAGGGCACTGGTGAGCCGTCTTTCCACGGCAGACTTTCCTCCCCGCAAGTTGACCAACATAAAGGTAATCTGCCATGAAAGAAGTAACTCTCAAAAAGTGTGAATTGACTCTGGGGCTGACGAAAGCCTGATGGATTGGGGATTAGCTCATGAACTGAGACTTAATACTGAACTTTTGTCGTCCCCTTTGAAAGCCAGTGCTCTGGATGGCAAACTTCTATTTCATGTCACACACAAGACCGAACCCGTCACTATCATGATTGATGATCATTGTGAACTCATGTCGTTTCACCTGTTTAATTCTGCTCAACATCCTCTCATCCTAGGTTTTCCCTGGCTAACCAAGCATAACCCCTATGTTGATTGGCGGTCAGGTAAAATTAAGGGGTGGGGGCAGGAGTGTTCACAGGATTGTTTTAAGTGTGTGGGAAACATGGCAGCAGGAGGGGTTTCTGGGGAATGTAGTACCGATCGGGTTACTAATACTCAACATAGCCTGGACCGCAAGAATCAAACCCCAGATTTAACTTCTGTTCCCCCCTGTTACGATGACCTGGCCAAGGTATTTTGTAAAGTGAGCGCCACCTCCCTTCCTCCTCATAGGCCGTATGATTGTGCCATCAATCTGTTACCTGGGGCTCCAATTCCGAAGGGTAGGTTATACTCCATCTCGGGTCCGGAGAAGGAGGCTATGAAGGAGTACATTGACACCTCTCTTCGTGCAGGTCTGATCCGCCCGTCTTCCTCCCCGGCTGGGGCGGGTTTTTTCTTTGTGGGAAAAAAGGACGGGTCCCTTAGGCCATGCATTGATTATTCTCCTTTAAATGACATTACGGTAAAGAACAGGTATCCTCTCCCCCTCATGGCTACTGCTTTTGAACAACTTCAAGACTCTAACATTTTTACCAAGTTAGACTTGCGTAATGCCTACCATCTGGTGAGAATTCGTGAGGGGGATGAGTGGAAGACTGGTTTTAACACACCCACAGGGCACTATGAGTATCTCGTCATGCCATTTGGTCTCACCAATGCTCCAGGAGTTTTTCAAGCACTCATTAACGATGTTTTAAGGGAGTTTTTAAACTGTTTTGTGTTTGTATATCTTGACGATATTTTAATATACTCACCTGACAAAGACTCTCATGTTCACCATGTACGTCAGGTTCTCCAAAAACTCCTGGAGAACAAACTGTATGTGAAGGCAGAGAAATGTGAGTTTCATGCTAAGACTGTATCCTTCCTAGGCTTTATCAAAGCTCCTGGTCTGATCCAGATGGACCCGGCCAAAATCAGTGCGGTGGCTAAGTGGCCTACGCCAGACAACCGCAAGGGGGTGCAACGTTTTCTAGGCTTTGCTAACTTTTACAGGCGCTTCATCAGAAGTTTCAGCGCCATTGCTTCTCCCCTTCATGTTCTCACGTCCCCTCAGGTGCCTTTTGTATGGTCTCCTCAGGCCGAGGAGGCTTTCCGCCGTCTCAAGGAGAGGTTCACCTCAGCCCCCATCCTCATCATCCCCGACCCAACTCGTCATTTCGTTGTAGAGGTTGACGCCTCAAATGAAGGGGTGGGGGCTGTCCTGTCGCAGCGGTCCAAGGAAGACAACAAACTTCATCCCTGTGCCTTTCTCTCCAAGAAACTCTCCTCTGCAGAGCGGAACTACGACGTGGGGAACCGTGAGTTGTTGGCGGTAAAGATTGCTCTGGAGGAATGGAGACATTGGTTGGAGGGGGCTCAGCTCCCTTTTATAGTGTGGACCGACCACAAGAATCTCGAGTACATTAGGAAGGCTAAAAGACTAAATTCTCGCCAATCAAGATGGTCTCTGTTTTTTAACCGTTTTAACTTCACTCTGTCTTACAGGCCGGGGTCCCAGAACGCCAAGCCGGATGCCCTGTCCCGTTTGTTTGACCCCGAGCCGGTTGCCAAGAAGCCTGAATCCATCCTGCCACTGAACCGTGTGGTAGGGGCGGTCACTTGGCAAATAGAATCTGTGGTGAAGCAAGCTAACGGTGAGAGCCCAGCACCTAGTGGTTGTCCGCCAAACCGTCTGTTTGTGCCTGTTACTGTACGTCCACAGGTCGTCCATTGGGCTCACTCATCGCTGCTCACCTGCCATCCTGGCGTCAAGAGGACCATATTCTTTATCAAGCAACGTTTTTGGTGGAGATCCATGGAGCGTGAGGTCCGGGAGTATGTGGAGGCCTGTCCTGTCTGCGCCCGCAACAAGACATCCTCCAGGGCACAGATGGGGCTGCTCCAGCCGCTTCCGGTTCCCAGCCGGCCCTGGTCTGAGATTTCCGTGGATTTCGTCACTGGGCTCCCAATGTCAGAAGGTAACACCACCGTACTCACGGTGGTGGACCGTTTTTCTAAGATGGTTCATTATATTGCCTTACCCAAGCTGCCATCTGCCAAAGAGACGGCAGAGATCATGATGACTCATGTGTTCCGTATCCATGGTTTCCCCAAAGATATTGTCTCAGACCGGGGTCCGCAGTTCATCTCACGCTTCTGGAGGGAGTTCTGCAACCTCATCGGGGCGTCGGTGAGCCTGTCATCCGGGTACCATCCGGAGTCCAATGGCCAGACCGAACGCCTTAATCGGGAATTAGAAACTGGGCTCCGCCGCCTCAGCTTCCAGAACCCTTCCTCCTGGAGCAGGCATCTCACATGGGTAGAGTACGCCCACAACACGCTCCCCACGGCCCCTACTGGGTTGACTCCCTTCCAGGCTGCCTATGGGTATCAACCTCCTACCTTCCCGGACCTCGAGAAGGAAGTCACAGTCCCGTCCGCCCATGCCCTGGTTCGGCGTTGTCACCGGATCTGGTCCGCCACCCGCAGGGCTCTTCTAAGGAGTGGGGAACGCATGAAGGTGGCGGCAGATCGGAAGCGTCGGCCAGCTCCGGAGTACAGGCCTGGCCAGAGGGTCTGGCTCTCTACCAGGGACCTTCCCCTTCATGTGGTGTCACGAAAATTGGCACCTAGGTTCGTAGGCCCATTCCCAGTGGCCAAAGTAATTAACCCTGTCTCTGTTCGCCTTCGTCTCCCCAGGTCTCTGAGGGTTCATCCCACCTTCCATGTGGGACGACTGAAGCCGGTAAAGGAAAGCCCCATGGTTCCCGCGGCCAAACCCCCTCCACCCCCCCGAATGCTCGACGGCGGCCTGGTCTATACGGTCAAGCGCCTGTTGGCGGTCCGGAACAGAGGCAAAGGGAGACAGTTCCTGGTTGACTGGGAGGGTTATGGACCAGAGGAACGCTCCTGGATCCCATCAAGATTTGTTGAGGATCAAACTCTCATGAATGACTTTTTTCGCCAGCACCCTCAGGTTCCTGGGCCGTCAGGAGTCGTCCCTAGAGGGGGGAGTACTGTCATGTCTCGCAAATTATGTTAGTTAGTTTTTGTCTTGGTCTAGTGATTTTCCCCTTTATTTTTGAATAGTAACCTTCCCTCTCGTTTCAGATACTCTGACCTCCCTTCCTTGTGTGTCTCCCACTCCTGTGATTGTCGACCCCGCCCCTGATTGTTTCCACCTGTTCTCCATTACCTGGTGTATTTATTGTCCTCGTCTCCCTTTGTCCTGTGCCAGTTCGTTTCGTTCCTTGTGACTACCACCAGCATTAGCAATCCAGGATTAACCCCAAGCAGAGCTTTGAGCCACGTCTTGTTTAAGTATTTTTGTTGTTCATGCTCCTAGTGTTTTTCCTCTTTAAGAGTGATTTTGTTTTTGTACCACTATCGTTGAGCTTTGGTTTGAATAAAACCTTTTTTTTGTTAAATTCTGTGAGTTGTGCATTTGAGTTCATACCCGTTTAATCAGTCGTAACAGATGGCAACACCCAGACATATTCACAAATATAAAACAAATATTCAGAAACTGTAATGAACAATAACTATTATTTATTTCAAGAACTGTTATTTACAGAAACTCAACATTTCTAATCTGTGTGACACAAATATGCACGATTGTTTTGGGCTCCCCCTATTTATCTCAAAGTCAGCCATCAAGGGAGCTGCATTCTAATAGCGGGATTTGACGGGTTTAGGTAGGCCTATACAAAAACCTCTGGCGGTTCTAGTGTTAAGGTAATTAGGTACAGTAGAAGCCCTTTTTTATCAGTAACGAATTTAGCAGTTGAACATAAAAGTCAACTAACTGAGGGTCACTTGCAATGACAGTGTTGTGTCCAACTGTAAGCTTGTCACTCAGAGTAACCTACCGTTAATTTAGCTGCTGGAGAAGAAAGATCAAGGGGGGAGGGGGAGAGAGAGCTGTGGTTGATGAGCCATTAGTTGTGTAAATACACGGCTGAGAGCTGCCGTTTCATTCAGACTGTTTAAAAAACTGTAACAACGGACTATTTTTCTTAGCGGATGCATGTCAATTTAAATCAATACATAAAACTATTTTTTAAATCAATACATACAACTATTTTTTAAATCAATAAAAACATTTTCTAAATCAATAAAAACATTTTCTAAATCCATAAAAGCATTTCAATTAATATTGGGAGTCATGTCGTTACTTTGTTGAGAATGTGGCCGTGTAATAAGCGGGATAATTTGCAGCGACGTGTTCCTTATGGGGAAAATAACACCCGTCATGTGTGTGTAGTTGAGGTGTGTGTGGTTAAAACACTTTCATGAAGTGAAGGAATTTCCTTCTATAAAACAGCTGTGGGCAGCAGTGAGTGTCACGGACATGAATTCATAGATCAAGGCAGACTGGTGCACACACTCTCCTGTCCTGCCAGGCGACACGCCCGTTCTAAGCCGTGTCCCTCACTCCTCACATCCCAAGCATGCCCACAAGTGTATTATGTTGTTACATCGTTTCAGATGTTATGTTTCAGTTGTGCTCTGTCTATGTTCAGTGATGCAAACTTGTCACCTTTCGGCGAAATTCGTCGTTTTGAATCCAAAATAAGTCGTTTGTGTGATTCATGTAGATCTGCAATACAAATATTTTTGGGGTATGGGGGGGGCTGGGACCCGGAGTAATCTGCGGCCGTGAGCTGTTATGTGCCATCATAACACGCATGGTGTTCTTTTTTTATATATTATAATGAAGTACGAGCTGTGTGCTCGAGTCTTCCTGCCTGTCGGCTCTGCTCATGGATGTATAATAAGGCTCTGCTGCTCCGAGATGATGGTCTAGCTTCAGCAGCTAAATTACCTACGGGTGCGTTCGTTAATATTAACTGTGCGTCCGGAGTCACTGTGGCACAGACTGGACCGCTGGTGAACAGCTGTTAGAACGGGCTGTTCAGGTGTTCAGAGCAGAGCTCCCTTTCGGAGCGGCAGAGCGTGATGTGAACTGAAAAGTTTTTCTGTGGCAATATTATTTAAGAAATCGTTGAGCTAGCTAGCTAGCATACATTGTCACTATCTGCTAACGTTAGCTTTAGCCTTCTATTTATAATAGTTTTTTTCATGGCTATAAACAGAGGTGGTATAAGTATATATATATTGTACTTGAGTAAAAGTAGAAGTACTCAGATCTTGTACTTGAGTGAAAGTAGAAGTACTCAGGTCTTGTACTTGAGTAAAAGTAGAAGTAGGCCTACTCAGATCTTGTACTTGACTAAAAGTAGAAGCACACAGATCTTGTACTAGAGTAAAAGTAGAAGTACTCAAATCTTGTACTTGAGTAAAAGTAGAAGCACACAGATCTTGTACTAGAGTAAAAGTAGAAGCACACAGATCTTGTACTAGAGTAAAAGTAGAAGTACTCAAATCTTGTACTTGAGTAAAAGTAGAAGCACTCAGGTCTTGTACTTGATTAAAAGTAGAAGCACACAGATCTTGTACTAGAGTAAAAGTAGAAGTACTCAGGTCTTGTACTTGATTAAAAGTAGAAGTACTCAGATCTTGTCCTTGAGTAAAAGTAATAGTCCCAGAGTGTAGGAATACTCTGTTACAGTAAAAGTCCTGCATTCAAAATGTTCCTCAAGTAAAAGTAGAAAAGTATTATCATCAAAATATAGTGAAAGTAGCGACAATAAAAGTAGTCATTGTGCAGATTGGTCCATTTCAGAATAATAGATATGATATGTTTTATAATGATTGATCATGAAAGTGTTCTCAAAGCTGGTAAAGGTGCAGCTAGTTTGAATGACTTTGTATACTGCAGGGTAGCTTGTGGATTTACTCCAGGTGGAACTAAAGTCTGATTTAACACTTGATTATATTTCACTTAATTAATCCAGATCTGTGAAGTAACTAAAGGTATTAAATACATGTAGTGGAGTCAAAGTACACCATGTACCTCTGAACTGTAGTGGAGTATGTTAGAAATTTAAAATCAATGTTTTGATGGTATAATGTAGTTTAAACATACTGTCAAGTTAAATGCTCTTTTATACTGAAAAACCAGAAATTCTTGTGCACAAGCAGTTAAGCTTTTATTCTGAAAATCCTTCATCTACGGTTAGCATTTAGCATGTGGCTAATATACGATTTCCTAAAGAGGTGAATTGAGTAGCGAAATGACGTGGTGTGGTGAAAACCGAAACCTACTGATTTAACATTACAACTATAGATGTCGAGATACTACCATGCTGAATATTAAATGAAAGTACAGTTTATTTGAATACACTATTGTTTACAGACGAGAGTAGCATGTGACAACATCCGGAATGACCGGAAACCAAACCAGCCGTGAAGCATTTTCTGTATGTTTTAGAGTATTGATTTCAGCGTTTAGAATGTGTTACATGAAAAGTGATGAAAGAGAATATGAGGAGAAAAGGCGTGTTAAGCATATGTTGAAGGTGAAAAGTACCAATCCTCTATTTAAATGCAACAACGGACATTAGAGGCGAAGCGAGCCGGCTGGCGGGGAGGAGCCAGCAGAGGATATATAACAGCACCGAACGGGGGATTGGCCTTCTCTTCTTGCTCAGGAGAGCCAGATAACAGCTGTTTTCTGCCGGAACAATATTCTGTCTGTAACACTACCGCGCCTTTGTTAATTAAAGTATCCCATTTGAATCTTTTCAGAGACTCCATTTAGTCTCATTTTAAAGCTTCTCTCCTGGACGCGAGAATAAAGAACATATTTAACAAGTAGAAGAACAAAGTAGCAAAACATTGAAATACTTAAATAAAGTACAAGTATCTCAAAATTGTGCCCAAGTATAGTACTTGTTGAGTTTATGAACTTAGTTACTTTACACCATGTGGCTATAAAGATAAAAAGACTTAAGCCTTGCACAGAGGCATGAAAATACATTTTCAAAATGCTCAACAGTGCTGCCAAAATTATAAACTGACTGCTCCACAATTTAAAATAAATGCTTTTATATATTTCTATTAGATGTGACTCTTTGGCGTTTCTGTTATTATTAACACTGCTGCTTTAGTTGTTCTGACTGCTAAAATCCTCTGTCATCCGTGGGGTGGGGGAGCCGGGGGCTCGGATCCTTGTCACCTTTTTCATACCTGATGAGTTTGCATCCCTGTATGTTAAAAAGCCTCAGTCACCTTAATTCATGTAATAAAAACATCTCACGTCAGTAACACTCAAAGCTAAATGTGCAATACCATGTTCAGCTATGTTACTATTTATAATGTTATTGTTGTTACATCAGAAGATGTACATATTGAAATGATTTCTTAACTTACAGTAGGCTATTTTTTACAATGTGTGTTGGAAGGATTGATTAAATTACAATGAATATTGTCATTGTTGAAGGCTTTTAGAGAAGGGTGAACTATAAGCCTGAATTACATAACATTTTATACCTAAAAACATAAAAGCCACAATAAATAAATCCCAATTATTCTAGTTATTTTTACCTCCCGTATTGCTTTCAACCCACCAGCTTTTATGGTGTTGTTACGTCACTAACTGTAAGCTTGTCAGATACAGTCTATGGTCACTCAGAGTAACCTACTGTTAATTTACCTGCTGGAGAAGAAAGATCAGGGGGGGGGGAGGGGGGGAGAGAGCTGTGGTTGATGGGCCATTGGTTGTGTAAATACACAGCTGAGAGCTGCCGTTTCATTCACACTGTTTAAAAAACGGTAACAACGGACTATTTTTCTTGCATGTCAATTTAAATCAATACATACAACTATTTTTTAAATCAATAAAAACATTTTCTAAATCCATAAAAGCATTTCAATTAATATTGGGAGTCATGTCGTTACTTTGTTGAGAATGTGGCCATGTAATAAACTGGATAATTTGCAGCGACTTGTTCCTTATGGGGAAAATAACACCCTTCATCCAGATGAGGATCCCTCCGCTACACTTTGGGATCCTGATCGACCGACGAAGCTCCATTAAAATATACATATTTTTGGTGAATTACTGAGTTTAGGCACGTTAATAACGTTTTAATGAAGTTGAATACAGTATATTCATATGTGTCAGTAATTTCATGTCAATTCGGCGAACATAAACATAAATGATCGTGGTGAAGATGATGATTAAATTAGGATTAAAAATCGAGATCCGGGCTGCATTTCCTCCCGTTCGTTTTTTTCGAATAACACAATTATTTTGTTAAATAACAACATGGTGATGTTTTGTAAATGATTACATGTCTCTTATTTAGCACAGTAGTATGATATCCGTGACATATGGATATTAACAAAGTTCCGCTGTACATCCAGCATACTGTATCTCACTTTATTTCACATGAGCTCCAGTGTGGAACCCCACTGCACCCCCTGGTGGATCAATGATCCATTGCAGCTGGCTTCATTATAATTACATTTATCTATCACGGGGGCGGTCTCAAGTCGAGCTGGAGGTTTTCCCTTGAGCGAGGGCAGATCACATAGCAATCACGGCCCTCGCGTTTCAAACTGTCTGAAATGAATCGCTACATCTGTACGTAAAATGTTTTAGCGCGAGTTAGGAGCACTCCTAGCGGTAAGATAAAATGCTTTGTGAATACGGCCCCAGGGGTATAGTTAGTAGTTGCGGAGTCGACCATACGTCATCTCACATAATTCAGAGCTGATTGGATGTAAGTACGTGTGTCGCGAAAAGTGTGGTGTGTGAAGAGGAGGAGAGAGACGCGTCCCAAAACCAGGAAGTAAGCTGCGCATGGGTTCCCTCCACAAATAGCAATGAGATTTCTCCATAGGATTTGAGAAAATAGCTCAAAATAAGATCTGTGGGAAACGTAGCTGTTAGATAAATGCACGTTTTGTTCAGCCGGATAATATCCACATGTCTACCCTACTTTTATAATTTTCGAATCATAAATCTATCGATTAGATTTATGATAGACTTTTGAAACTACAAGAAGATAAGGAGGACTTTTACAAACAAGTAATAGAGATTTTTGTCCAGAAGAATAGCCAAATGGACTTCATCTTCAAGTCAAGGTCAGACCGCAATTTTATTGAAAATGGGATCTTACTAAGAGAGAACAATTCAATATTTAAATGATAAAATTACATTTTTTGGGTATCCTTTTGTTGAACTGTCTGTTTAAAATTAATCGAAGCATCAGACAAAAAAAGCTTTTGAAAATAATATTATATTTTGATTTAGGTCAAAATATTACATTTGTAAACCTGAAGAGTTAGTGCCAGTGCCTCAACAGCCATGAACCTCACTGCAGAAGCTTATATATAGACATCTAAGTGTTGTGTGCCCCACCACTTTTGTACATATAGAAACGCCACTGCATACCACAGCTCAATTTATCTGCGATGGCTGTTATTTCTTCTAATCCTTGGCTGCTCCTGGTCTCTTGGACGCCTACCAGGCTCATAATTATAAGGTTGTGGTCCGTCATATGCATTTGAATATTCATGTTCAACTTCTTCTGTGTCTTCTGTGTCGAAACTAGCATTGGGATCCATGTTTATTAATACGTTACATCGGCCGCTCTCCCCCTTGTTTCCTCCATGTTACGTCACACGCGGGAGGTCACGTGCCGAGGCTTTTTTATGCGGAAGTGAACATTTCTTACAAAAACGATTCCAGATGTCACTGTAGTGTATATTTCTGTATATATTTTTGAAAATCTAGTGTATTCATCATTTTCCGACACATTTATTCACAGGTGTCTTTAACCTTGAAGTTGCTCTTTAAGGTTAGGAAAGATCCTCAGGCAGCGGGTCTTGCAAGGGTTTTGGTAAATCTAGGGCTACCCTTTAGTGGACTCCATCCAAACATGAGGTTCTGCTGGGCTGAGCTGTATCCCAACCTCCGCTGCTCTATGGCCACAGCCTGCACGCATCTCTGTAAGGATGCAATGGTTCCTTGGAAACAAGGAGCTGTAACTAGAGCCTTTTTTTCTTGTAACAGTTTGGAAAAAGGCAAATTAGCTAAAGAATAAATACAAAATAGGACATCTGTTTATTTGATGTCAAGTAAAGTATACAGAATACTTTACAGCTTTTCTCACACACCTATAAAATGGTAGTCTGCCTTGTAAACTACACTGACATCAGAATACAGAAACTAGGGCTGAGGAGATGTTTGTTGTTCATCATAGTTTAGTCCATCTAAAAGTCAATATATTTAAGCACTACATAGTTGTACATATTTTTTATTTATTACAATAAACACCTTTTCAATGGTACTACACTGACATCAGAATACAGAAACTAGGGATGAGGAGATGTTTGTTGTTCCTCATAGTTTAGTCCATCTAAAAGTCAATATATTTAAGCACTACATAGTTGTACATATTTTTTATTTATTACAATAAACACCTTTTCAATGGAGCTTATATAGCCTTTCACCTTCAATAAAACAACACTTATTATTGTTGGAATCCAGCAGTGCTTCGCTCTGGCACCATGTGTGTATGAGACTCTACATATGAAGACATGCATGGTTTAAAGCAGGGGTATTCAAAAAAATTCAACGAGGTCCAGTTAGAGAAAATCTCCCCATGCAAAGGTCCGGAGATTCATTTCATTTAATTTCAAACCTTTATTTACCCAGGTGTACCCCATTGAGATCTCTTTTTCAAGGGAGACCTGCTCAAGTAGGTCCCACATGAAACATAAAAACATAAACAGAACAACAAAAACGACATCTTACAGCATCATTACAGGGATTACAATTTACAATAACTATCCACATGAGCAGGTACCAACAGCTTCCGATTGAGTAGTATCCAACCGAGCTTTAAAAACATTTAGTGGCACCAGATTGCTCAGTTTCCATTTCAATTGCAGACTATTCCAAGACAGAGGAGCTGCGCATCTAAAAGCTATCTTCCCTAAGACAGTCCTAGCAGTTGGCACATTTAATAAAACTACAGCATGCGATCTCAGGCAGTAGCCTACAATTCGCCGTGAGATCAGGGAGCAGATGTAGGATGGAAGTTTCCCTAACATGGCTTTATATTAGGGCCGGGACTTTAACGCGTTAATTAAGATGAATTAATTACACAAAAATTAACGCGTTAAAAACATTAACGCATTTTAATCGCACTTATTTTTGCACTGCGGAACGTTTCTCACTGGATGAGTTTCAGGGGTACCGATTATACTGGAGCACCAACTAACGTTCATGACTTCAAACAACAACAAACCACAGTGAACAATAGTCAAACGTAAACGAAGAAGCTGATGAGACCGCTTTGGTTGGCCCCGTGGATGGGACATTTTTTTTTAAAAAACGGACGGATGGAAGCATCGATAAGAGCACGGTTGTTTGTAAATTATGCAAAAAGGAATTTGCATATCACCACAGCACATCAAGCCTCAAGTATCACCTCAATGCAAAACATATAGCAGCTAGCGTGGAAGCTAGCGTGGACGTTAGCCCGACTCGGAGTACAAGGACCCACACCCAATTCGCGTTGATCAAACAGTGGCCTATGCAACAGAGAGATTTTATTTTTCATCAGGATATTGGAAGAATAGGAGGGATTGAGGTCAATCACTGGCACTTTTTTTATTTTATTTTAAATGGTACACTTTATGTTGAACTATTTATTACGTTGTTGGTGCAACTGGCACTTTATGTTGAACTGTTTATTGTTTTGGCCAAGGTTATTGAGAGAGTTGGACTGAAATTGATTAGATTTTTTAAATCAACTGTTGGTAAATCAACAAAGTCTGTTATGGCCTCTGAAGCAACAGAGAGATGTTTTCGAATAGTCAGGGTTTCCAATGTTCTGAATGTACTTGAAAGTATTGTGTTTTACTTAAAAAACAAAGTGTTATAGTTTACAGAAGGTCTACCTACCTATAGGCTACCTGAATCTCTGAAATGTACTATATTCCTAAATATGCTATTGCTACACTTTATGGCAAAAATTATACTTTTCTGTTGGTCTTTGTTAAGTACCACCTTGAAAAAAATAAACAATGTTTTGTTGCTTAAGCTTATGTATTCAGTCATTCTTCAATGGTATACTAAAATCCATGTGAAAAAAATTGCTTCTCACTGTTCTCAGGTCAAATATTTATATGTGATTAAAAATGCGATTAATTGCGATTAATTAATTACAAAACCTGTAATTAATTAGATTAATTTTTTTAATCGAGTCCCGGCCCTACTTTATATATAAAAATGTACCAGTGACTGAGCCTCCGTACAGTTAGCGAAGGCAAACCAACCCTTGCATACAGGGGACAGTGATGGGTTAATGCTTTACAGTTTGTCACAAATCTCAGTGCGCTGTGATACGCAGCATCTAACTTGACCAGGCAATTGGCAGGTGCATTCATATAAATCAAATCACCATAGTCCAGCACAGGTAAAAAGGTCACAGTGACTAGCCTTTTCCTGGCTTCAAGCGAGAAACAGGACTTGTTCCTGTAGAAGAAACCTAGCCTAACCCTCTGTTTTTTAAGCAGGTTATTGACATGACGTTTAAAAGTGAGACAATCATCAAGCCAGATACCAAGGTATTTGTAACAGGTAACCACTTCAATTTGTATTCCTTGCGTAGTTACAATATATCTACAACAGGCTCTGGTGTCTTTTTAGCTTTTTAAAAGAGCATTACCTTGGTTTTATCAACATTTAAAAGAAGCTTTAGTTCAGAGAGCTGAGTCTGAATAATGTTAAAAACTGCTTGCAATTCAACAACAGCCTCCTTAATGGTGGGACCTGCACAGTATATCACGGTATCGTCCGTGTTACGGGTCCCAAAAGCTTACAGGTAGGTAGGTACCACAGCAACAATAAATGATTTTTGTAGAAAACAGAAAAGTGCAGTAGCAATAATTATACACAGGATCCGGTTGATCGTCTGGATTGCTTCTTATTCAAACTTCAAAGTACACAGTTACATTCAAATAGCTGTACTTTACAAACATCAAATTTCTCCATTTAAGTTATCAGCTGTCACAGTCAATTACTGTATCTCAAGGAGAAATTCAACATAGTCAATATAAACACATAACGCTATCAAATAATACTTTCTATCAATATATCTATCTTTACCAAATATAACATATTATGGAGATCACATAAATACACTGTCAATGTTAATAAACAAAAAACAAGGCTATGTGCCTTCAAGACTTCACTCAGGTGAACAAAACAGATTACCCGTGCGCAGCAGCTAACCTGCCTGCGAGCCTTCGCTCAGGTCACCTTTACCCAGGCGCGGCTGAAGCCCGCGAAAATGGCATCTATTGTTGCCGACAGTTTGGTATTTTAAAAATACCGTTACTATGTCAAACATGCTCAAAACTTTCTGACATACTCTCCTAAACATCTCCAACATCATATCTAATTCACACAAGTTAACATCGATCATTTTCATCATGTACTGACTTGTAGAAAACAGAAAAGTGCAGTAGCAATAATTATACACAGGATCCGGTTGATCGTCTGGGTTGCATTCATTATGGAGCTTACACGTTAACTCATAGTCATCTGAAGAACGAACCCAAACCTTGTTGTTTTTATTAATTGCATTACCAAATGGGTATCAAATAAACAGTAAGCATTGGTAACACAACTTCCAAAGTTACAGTAAACTAAAAAGGACCCTGACTCGGGCAATACACAACCCAACATGTTCAACAGAAGAGAATCAGTTATATTGTTTGTACACATGGTACTTTACATATATATCTGTTTGTTTAAGGTGTCCAGGTGATGCAGACAGGCTGGACCAGAGAGTGAGAGACAGAACTGGACTCCTCACAGCAGTGAACTTCAGCTCAGGTACAAAGACTCTTTTTTTTAATACTGTACAAAGAATCAAGAAAGATATTGGTTTAAATAAATTAAGTATTGACTTTAATACACTGATATACATTCCATTAAACAATACTAAATACTAGATCAACTACACATCAGTTAAGTTGAAGGTTTTTTCTGTGCGAAAAGTTACATTTAGATGTTAACAAGCAATATGATTTTGTCAGCTTTCTAATTTAATGTATTAAAGGCAAAGATATTTAACATATATTGAGAACTGCTACTATTTATCACTCAATATTGTCTGTAAAAAACGTGGTAAAAGTTGTTCTTTCAGTGAGACAACAGAGCAAGCTTCTACAGTTGCACTACGTTTTGATAACAGTTAAATATTATTTTGATAATAACATATATTTCAATGTTGATGAACTTCATACTTTTCATTCATAATCTGATTGTCTTTGTAGCTCACTGTTGAAATAAAAAAAAAACATTACAATTACAAAATAATTATATCTACAGCCCCTAAACACTCAAACGCACCGCTTTCATAAATAACACACTTGTTCTGCAATAATATGTTTTGTTTCCTGTAATTGTTTTTAGGAAAGGACATGCCTGAAAGACACAACATGTTCTCCTTCTCTGTGGGTCAAGAAGAACATCCAAGAGGAAAATGAAAAGCTTATGCTATGAGATTTTAAGACCAGTACACTAAGAAACTACTTTTATTGTAAAAACAGTCAGCTGATCGAATGCACCTATTTCCACATCTACACTCCATCAGCTGATTATTGCTATTTGCCTCGCTTTATGAGCTTCACATCACTTGTGCCTTGTACCGCAGAGTTTGCAATGTCACAAATAAATGGGGCCAATCTTCAGTAAGAATAATGGACAAAAGGAGTGCAAATACAATTTATTGAAATGTGAACCAAAACTTAATCAAACATGTTTTAAATAAAGAGTACATATGGACAGAAGGTGTAAACCTATTAAATGTATAAGTAAACACATTTAGTCAAATAAAGTGACAGACTAGGCCTGTGCAGTTGGTATCAGCTTTGCCCAGCATGGGCTCCTCCATCAGGCCTGGACCTCCTCACAGAGGAAAGACCCTCAGTCCTCTCCAAACCAACAGACAGGACGTCCATCACACGGAGGTTTCTCCCTGAAGTCTCTTCAGCTTTCTGGACACCACGCTGTCTCAATCCGTCCACACTGAATATGAGAGGGGGAAAATGAAAATAACAAATGCTTTAGACCAGGGGTCGGGAACCTTTTTGATATGGAGTGCCATTTAAAAAAATTTTTTTTATCAGCGTGCGGGGGGGGGGGGGGGGGGGGTAGAGGAGCGAACTATCAGCAGAAGGGCGGGGCTGCGGGGAAGCAGTGTGTGGACCTGTCAGCGCAACTTACGTGATGTCGAATTTAACAAACACATTTAAATAATTGGTTTAAACGGCATAATAATAAGGACGATCGTCCGTTCTGTGATTCTCCAGAACACACATGTTATGATATTAGGGTCGTGCAGAGTGAGATGAGATCGCTGTCCCTTTAAGAGAGAGAGAAAGCGGGGTGTGGCTTGTGCATGTGTGTTTGTGGATGGTAGAGCGACAGTGAGGGAACGTGTGTTTGTTTCTGGAAGTGAAACGAGGCAGCAGAAAAACAGAGGTCTGTGATGTATTTTGTGAAACAGAAGAACAGCTAAATAAATGCAACGGCCTCCTAAGAAGAGCTCGCCTCTCTCCAGTCATTTAAGCTAAAGTGGGTTATTGAACCTGAAGCTTGTTGCTTCTTCCCTCCTCGACTACGGTCTGGGAGCCGACAGGAAAGTTCAACACACAGATGGCCAGTCCGCCCCTTTGTAGCATATTATTTCGATGAGAGATGAGCAGATCGCCACTGGGCTTTCAACTAAATACACAGCCACGCAAAAACTGCGGCATTTGTACAGCTCCTTATGGGTACTGCAATTAGTGAAGTGCTTTCCTCCGTGGTGAAACGATCAGCACTGCACCACGGAGGAAAGCGGCAGAAAGTCACCTGGAGATAAAGAGAACGGGGCTGCGTTGCGTGCATGGCAGGTAACGGGGAGACGCGCTCTGGCGGCGGTCTCGTTCAGGATCCGAAAATACAATTTAAATATTTTTGCACACTTATTCCACTTATTCCTAGTGTGCCACTGGTTACGGTGCCGCGTGCCAGCAGGGGTTGCCGACCCCTGCTTTAGACAATAAGAAACATAAAGTTGACTGTTGAGTTGCTCAATTTTTTTTAGATTGTCAATACTATTACTGTATAACTAATATATCAGGTTAAGAGGCACATTCAAATAAAGATTGGTCTTTAAATACATGTTGTCTTTTGAATTGTTTGTCAAACGTCAAGGATTTAGAACTGGTACTTAGTTTTAATGATACAGTCTGGTTATTATGCTGTTTGGAGGAGGCCTCACAGATAAGAGCACTAACTAGCTACCATCACATGTACCTTAGCTTGACTTAAATGTATTAAACGTATAATTAAGTGATATCAAAATATAAATAACTAATGTCATGCAAACATATTAATACTTGCTTGATTCCAGTGTTGAACTTAGCACAATTGCATACAAACGTTAAGGGATTTTAAGATTCTGAAGTATTATGCTAAAAACTCAATAACTTAGATTATTATTTATAGTTTTGCTGAATAGTTTCATGTCCGCTTACCTTAGAAACGTAAAATGCCACGGCAGTGCAGATGGGGAGCATGTTAGCTTAGCTTGGTAGCTTCAGCTAGCTCTGGAACTTCCAGCTCGGTGGCAGCAGGTCCCGCCTCGGCTCCGCCTCTTTGCCCTTATTTGGAGCAGGCTGGAGAAGGCGGGAGTTGAACTCTGACGTCACTGTCGAGCCGTTAGTGGCCGACTCCGCCTACTAAGGGCTTCTCGGCATCTCTGCAGAATCCTATGGGTGACGTCACGGACCCTACATCCATTTATATATACAGTCTATGGTTCTAACCCTATCTCCTATTCCTGGACCTCTGATTGAAACGTCACGGGGTTAAGGGATAGTGGATAGGAGAATTCAAAAGGACTTAGGAGAAGAGAGTACTTTAGAGAATCCGAATGCACTTTCACTATCCAACGTGTTTATGATGCGCCAGCGGACGTCATTGTGTGCGTCTGCTGCTGTGGGGAAACTATGGAAACTACAGTTTTCTATACAGCGGACTACAACATGGATGTATAACAAGAACAACGGACTCATCTAGAGACTGCACCGTGCTCTGATGCTGTTGCTTTATGCTTTATGAACAACAGAGAAACACATTCTTCATGACCAAAGTTGGAATTGAAATAAAAACGTGAAACTTATGCTCATCACCCTCTCCCTCCGGTCCACATGAATACAAATGATCCCAATACGTATGATTGTATGAACTATGAAAATATCTTAAAATCAATACAAATGTATTTATTATAAACGTTAGTCTTTAACACCTATCACTGTGTATATCACCATTCAAACATCTTTTAAAAGTTGAACAAAACCCACACAGCTCAGTGAAATGTTGACTTTATTTGATCATTTCAGTAACAACTACAAAATGCATTTCCTGCGAAAATACGTGCGAATGCTGTAAACTGTGAACATTTATGGCTGAATTTAGCTAAAAATGCAGAAAAAGCTGAATATGTTATTAGCTGAATGGTAGCTGCTTGTAGCTACAAAAATGCAGAAAAAGCTTAATATTTAAAAGAAAAGGTTTAAAAAAAGGTATAAACAACAACATGCATAGCCTTGATGTCCTGAACTAGCTGAATAATGTAATAATTGAATGGTTTCTGCAGCTGAAAATAGGCTGAAGGAGTTAAATATCAGATGTAAGTAGTAGTAAGCTTCGCGTCGAGCCGAACCACGCCCCTTAGCTGTGATATAATGAGCATATACCACGGCCTGTCGTGAGCTATTGCTTAAATATTAAATGTAAGTAGTAGTGATTGAATGTTTACAAACACCTGTGTGTAAACCCAGAGATCAAAGGCTTCCATGGTGTCTGCTATGATTGGATGATGTCACTCACGTGTGTGTGGCTCCAATCTGCCCAGCAACACCATGACAACCAACTGCAGCACTGAGTCCCATAAGAATGCATTGGGGATTATATCTGACAATTTTGTTTAATTTTATTTAGAATCTTTTTTTATTTTACAACCTAGGAGAGGTTTTCCTACGTTTTTCATGAAAAAATATGTCTGAGGAGTGTAGATATGTTTTTTTGGGGGGTTTTGTGAGGTAAATGTGAAGAGGAGAGTAGTTTGTCAAAAGTGTACTTATCTCTGTTCTGAAGAAAGATCCGGATGTTTTTAACATGGGAATCAATTGGGAGCAAGGTGGACTTTTTGTCTCTTCTTGCCCTCAAGAGGTATTTTCTTTAATATTTGTTCTTAATTATTTTTTATTTTCCAACCTAGGAGAGGTTTTCCTACGTTTTTCTTGAAAAAATATGTCTGAGGAGTGTAGGGTTTGGGAATTATGGCAAGTTTAAAATATTTTTGGGGGAGAATTTCAGGCACTGCTGCACTCTGTTTTGAGATCAAAGCACTCTAGAGTTAATGAGCTGCTCCCATCCACTCTAATGTTAAAATCTGAAAAAGGCCTCTCTACCAAGCTCCAAACTAAATTCAATATCTCAAAAAGTTTAAAAGATATCAAAAAGAAAAGTCAATTTTGAATAGCTGAATGTCTTGTGATCATTTGAAAGTTGGAATGAAGTGTCTCGCTGAAAGTATGTGGAAGGAGTAGCATTTGGCGCAAAGTGTAGGAAAAGTGGATTTAAAGGCATCTCCCATTGACTTCAATGTTAAAAAAAGCGTTTAAAAACCTGAATATTTGAAAAAGTATGAAATATATTTGAAAAAGTTGA
>NC_136906.1:39071806-39084306 GCF_949606895.1 Notothenia rossii | reverse complement strand
AAAATTCCCCAGCTTAACTTCCCATGGAAACTTTCCGCCCCTTTGCAACCGTACTCAAAACCCATTCTAAATGCAAATAAACTCGTAATCAACGTAATATTAGAAGAATATCCGTTGTAATATTCTACATATTCTTTGATTTGGGTACATTATATTACATAAAAACAAGAGGTTATTGTTTACCGGCAGTGTTTGGTAACCTCTGTGCTGGCGACACCGCAACCTTTCCTGCAGTAGCAGGCTTATCAAAATCCTTGGTGGTCCGCTGTCCTCGACTGGATCTTATCGATTTTCCTATCAAAATAAAAAATAAAAATAAATGTATGAACAAAATATAGATAGGTGACAACTATGGAATACCAGGAGAAGCAAATGTGGAAAAAAAGGATTACATTTTCCAACAATCGTGACAGTTTTGCCAAAAAGAAAATCTACTTTTGTAGCACGTTAAGGCACTCCAATGCAGTTAATTTTGTTTAAAAATAATTATAATAATCTTTGAGATTTCAATACCAACTCTGTTGGTGCTCAGCCCTAATAATCTGAACAATTATGATTGCAATACAGAGCATGCTAAGTGTATTTTAACAAATTGTACTCAACGTGTAACACATAACTAAACCTGGTCAAAGAACCAGAAACAAGTAATCAATAATAATCTCATATACATGTCAATACTGGAAAATGCTGGACAAGCGTTAATCTGAATTGCTGCTTCTGCAGCAGCTCTCGCATTTGGCTGAGACTCCAGCCGGCAGAGGAAGAGCCCGGCTGGGGCTGTTCCATCATAGTATCAATTTAAATTAAAGCAGTTGGTGTATATTTGGTAGAATATAAGGACTCGAGCATAATTATTGTAAAATTCCACAGGTTTTGTTAAAGCAGGTCATTTTCAAATAGCAGGAGTGCATTACCTGTTTTGGGGTCATCGCTGTCAGACTCTGTTTCTCTTCTTCTCTTCTTCTTGTGGGTTGAAGAAGTTGTGCCTATAGACGTAATGTCGCCATCAAGCTCCTCAGGAGTCAGCAGTCTTCTGCGAGACCTTGAAGATCCTTTGACAAAATAAATAATACAAAAATTGGCATATGGTTGATCTCAACGCTCATTCAGCCGCACAGTAAGCAATGCCTATTGTGTTGGAGGGTAAAAACTGTGAAACATGTAACCAGAGGTGGGAGAAGTAATCAGATCTTGTACTTGAGTAGAAGTATTCAGATATTGTACTTGAGTAGAAGTACTCAGATCTAATACTTGAGTTGAAGTAAAAGTATTCAGATATTGTACTCGAGTAGAAGTACTCAGATCTTGTACTTGAGTAAAAGTAGAAGTACTCAGATCTTGTACTTGAGTAAAAGTAGAAGTACTCAGATCTTGTACTTGAGTTAAAGTAGAAGTACTCAGATCTTGTACTTGAGTAAAAGTAGAAGTACTCAGATCTTGTACTTGAGTTAAAGTAGAAGTACTCAGATCTTGTACTTGAGTAAAAGTAGAAGTACTCAGATCTTGTACTTGAGTAAAAGTAGAAGTACCAGAGTGTAGGAATACTCTGTTTCAGTGAAAGTCCTGCATTCAAAATGTTCCTCAAGTGAAAGTAGAAAAGTATTCTCATCAAAATATAGTGAAAGTAGCGACAGTAAAAGTAGTCATTGTGCAGATTGGTCCATTTCAGAATAATATATATGATATGTTTTATAATGATTGATCATGAAAGTGTTCTCAAAGCTGGTAAAGGTGCAGCTAGTCTGAATGACTTTGTATACTGCAGGGTAGCTGGTGGATTTACTCCAGGTGGAACTAAAGTCTGATTTAAGACTTGATTATATTTCACATCATTCATCCACATCTGTGAAGTAACTAAAGGTATTAATACATGTAGTGGAGGAGAAGTACACCATTTACCTCTGAACTGTAGTGGAGTAGAAGTACACAGAAGCATAACATGGAAATACTCAAATAAAGTACAAGGACCTCAACATATTAATTAAGTACAGTACTTTAGTAAATGTACTTAGTTATACCTTACACCTCTGCATGTAACGCACCTGATGATGATGGAGTACCGAAAGACAAATCTTCCTCTGCCCCCGTGTCTGAAAGATCACTTTCCACAGCTTCTGGCAGTTCCTCTGAAAAGCAGGGATAAAAAAAACAAATATGATAATAGAAAATACATTAATACTGAAAACACATAAATATATATATATATATTTACCATTTGGATCGATTTGGATTTGGTCCAGGCTCATTCCCTTGAAGTCTGCAAGTCGTCCTTGTTCAAGTGCTAGCAGCACTTTGCTAACTTTAGCTAACTGCAGGGTTCCCTCTGGTAGTCTGTAGTACTGTCGATGGACGCGGATGTCATGGCCAAGAAAATTTGCGAGTATGTCCATTTCATTGTCTTTCAAGTTGAGAACAGTTGAAAGTGTGGATATGTGCTTTCTCAACTTCGTTGACGACAGGGTTTCAGGATGCTTCGCCCCACATTCCTTCGCAATCCGTCTGATTGCATCAGATCCTCTCAAATGATTCTCTGTCTCGGGTCTGGAGAAGAAATAGGGATTTTCATCAGGAACACCAGCGGCACGGCGATGTGCAACCAGGGCTTCCATCGATGACATCATGTCCGGCGTTAAGAGGATGGGTACTTTATTGTTTCTTTTCCCCCTTATTTCGATGCGTTGGAAATGCTTGCAGAGCTTTTGCTCTAACTCTGAAAGTCCTCCTGCCAGATCAGAATGTACACTAGACGTGTCTCTAAGGGTGAATGCACTCAGATGCATTTTGGAAACCTCACCCTCTCTTCTGCGATTAAACAGAATGATTTGACAAAGGGTCAAATTGGCCAACTTGACCCAGTTACTTTTATTTGGAACTTTGTCAAGGTGCAGTTTGTACTCTTCACTGCACTTGTCAAGGTATATGTGCATATTCTTAACGTCTTCCGTAAAAGGAAGGAGCTGAGGAGCATTCCATTGTGCCTCTTTAAGTGTCTGTAGGGCACGTGACGATACACACACATTCCACTTCTTTTCATAAAGACTACGACTCCTCTCCAGGTTCCGGAGAAACGCCTCATTTTCCTCATTGTCCGATTCTGCCATCTTGGCTTCACACTCCAGAATGTCTGCAATCTTCTTGAGACTATGACCAAGCTTTAGAGCTAAGGATGGAGTTTTGTAGGTGTTTTTGTCTCGATCAAAGCCAGCAACATCATTTACTGCTTCGACCACAAAGTTAAAGTTGGAAGGTACAAAGAAGTCCTCAACTCTTCTCAGCCGGCCATTTTTGCGTGATTGCCGAATCAATCTTCCGATTTCTCGCATTTTTTGTCTTATGTACTCATGTTTGGTCTTGTCATGTCCATGCTTGGCGTACAAATGTTCTCCAAGTCTTCAGATACTTTTCTCCTGTCTGATGATGCCTGTGATTTCATCTTGATGCATAGCATTTATCAGCTCCCAAACCTTTCTGCTCACACCATCAGGGACAGCCTGTGCAAAGGCACAGATAGATTGTATTCGACTTCTTCCTGGTTTGGTTGAGCTGCATTTTTGTGAAAGTCTGCACCTTGACATGTGCCTCCATAATGATTTTCTTTTAAGCAAAGCCTCACAATTTATACAGTGCATGTAATCACTTGCTTTGCCTGGTTTCCCAGCTTGCTGACTTGGGATTAGTGTTCCACTACCCGTCTTTAGGACTTCATTATTATGGGCTCGGTTTCCTTTGTTTCTAATGAGGTCTAAATGCAATTTTCGTTCCTTTGAGTTCAAAGGAAGAGTGATAGCTTTTGCTACAGCTATTTCATTTTTGTGCTTACGCATTAAGTGCCTTGCCATTTTATGGCATTGCATGGGACAGTACAGGCAATAATGTTTTTTACTGTAAACTCTGGCACCATCCTTCTTTTTTTGCAGCTTCATTACTGACACTTTTCCCAGGTTTGTGTCAGAGTTTTCACTTTCTTCTCTTCTATCTTTATCCAAAGAACTTGTCTTTCTTCTGTAAGTCCTCTGTGACTTCTTCAGGTTTTTGCTTTCCGTTAATGTAACCTGGCTTTGAAGATGGGACGATTCCTCGGAACTGCTTCCATGTAGGGACCTTTTAGACGGAATATATTCATCACCACTGCTCATCGAGGTTTCTGGTTCATCTGAGACCTTGGAGATTGATTCCAGGTATTTTTTGGTGAGCTGGAAATTAAATAAACAAGACCATTTAATCTAAATGATCTGCAAGAAGCATAAACCAGGTATACATTTTTACATTGTCTTTGACTCCCCTTTAAACCTAGACAATTTAACCCGACAATCAATCCACTATACAGTGCTAGGGTAAGGCTATGAAATGCTCTGTCAGAGTTCAAGTTTAGGGTTGATGTTCTTTAAAAACATTTTGTATGATATGTATTGAAATTCTTATTAAATCCTCCCAGTAATTTAATATTTGATAAAAATAAAAAACGTATTGTGTGGCTGTGGAAGATCAACAACTGTTCGGCTTTGGTTACACATTAGGGCAGCCACTAATACCATTTTTTTTAAATATCCCAAACTAAGCTGATGTACATTACAAACTTATGTAATCAGGGATGCAAACTCATAAGGTATGAAAAAGGTGACAAGGATCGAGCCCCCGACCCCCCAACCCCACGGAACATCGCCCTTAAAATTAGCTATAACAGAGGATTTTAGCAGCCAGAACAACTAAAGCAGCAGTGGTAATAATAACAGAAACCCCAAAGAGTTAAATCTAATAGAAATATATAAAAGCATTTATTTTAATTGTGTAGCAGTCAGTTTATATGAATGATTTATATGAATGATGGTAAATATAATCAAGTGTTAAATCAGACTTTAGTTCCAACTGGAGTAAATTCACAAGCTACCCTGCAGTATACAAATGGCGCATTTCTACTACAGCGTGGAGCTCGCTTTAAGCGTGGCGAGCCGTGCGGGGCCCGTTTTTGGTTGCTTTTCCACTTAGCGTAGTACCGGCTTGCGGGTACTTTTTCACCTTTTTTCTGCCCCAACAAAATCGTGGTTCTATCGGGCCAACAAGCGAGGCCAACAACCGGGCTGCTGAATATGCTAAACTGACGACTGAAAACAGAGAAGCTTGTGTGAACATATTTGACCGTGATTTAATTGTAATACACGTTTCTAAATGATGCCGAAGTAACAACATACTGATACCGGTTAGTAAAAACCATGAATTAATGCTTTGACAAGTCTGCAGACAGACGGCAGGAGAGAAACCTATTAGAATGCGTGTTGTCTAAATGGGGTTCGGCTAAGCTAACGCACTATATGCTCCGACTGTCCACACTCACACCAACGGCCTACAGACAGAAATAAAGCAGCGACTGTATTCACCATGACACAGACAGGCTAGTTTCTGAACAGATATGAGGAGCTGTGAGCTCTGAGTGCTAACAGCTAACGGCTGATGTTGTTTTTCTGGGGTTCGCATTGAAGATGACGCCACGGCTCCGCCTACACAGCGTTACTATAGTTACTGCCCCAGCTACTAAACTGTAATGGAAGCGCAGCATAAAGTGAGCCTGGCCTAACCAAGTCGAGTTAAGTCGAGATAAGTCGAGCGAGGCCTGCGGTGGAAATGAGCCAAAAGTCATTCAAACTAAATGCACCTTTACCAGCTTTGAGAACACTTTCATGATCAATCATTATAAAACATATCATATATATTATTCTGAAATGGACCAATCTGCACAATGACTACTTTTACTGTCGCTACTTTCACTATATTTTGATGAGAATACTTTTCTACTTTTACTTGAGGAACATTTTGAATGCAGGACTTTTACTGAAACAGAGTATTCCTACACTCTGGTACTTCTACTTTCACTCAAGTACAAGATCTGAGTACTTCTACTTTTACTCAAGTACAAGATCTGAGTACTTCTACTTTTACTCAAGTACAAGATCTATACTTATACCACCTGTTTATAGCCTATGAAAAAAACAATTACAAAATGAAGGCTAAAGCTAACGTTAGCAGATAGTGACAACGTATGCTAGTTAGCTAGCTCAACGATTCCTTAAATAATATTGCGACAGAAAAACTTTTCAGTTCACATCACGCACTGCCGCTCCGACAGGGAGCTCTGCTCTGAACACCTGAACGGCCCGTTCTAACAGCTGTTCACCAGCGGTCCAGTCTGTGCCACAGTGACTCCGGACCGCACAGTTACTGTTAACGAAAGGTAATGTAGCTGCTGTAGTTAGACACTCATCGCGGAGCAGCAGAGTTCAGCTGACAGACAGGAAAACTCGAGCTCATAGCTCGCGCTTCATTATAATATAAAACAAAATAACACCATGCGCGATGGCACAACACAGCTCGCGGCCGCAGATTACTCCGGGTCCCAGACCCCCCCCCCCCCCCCCCCCGGCCGAAAGGTGACAAGCTGGCATCCCTGGTAATTGTATAATGCAGCATTAAAGAAAACAAAGTACGCTATGCTCCCCATTATTTGTCCCACTTTCATTATGCAAACTTACGAATATGCTGTCAGTCCTTCTCAGGGGGGGTACATCTGGGTCATCAGCTTCACCAGGATGTGATCCATCAGCACTTATGTCTGTGTCGCTTTCAAAATCAAGGCTTCTTTCCTAAGGGTGAAAAACAATACACATAACTGGCACTGCCGACTGAAGTGAATTGAAGTTGGAATGAAGCTTTGCATGTCTGTAGTCATATTACGGAGTCATGACCCTAGAAAGAAACTTAGCGAGTTAGTGTTTTTTTATTACATATTTTTCAAGTCGACTTCCTCATTGAATTGTCCCAATGTATACATATACAGTATTATTAAGTATCGGACTGATGACTCTGTATGTGCCTGTTTGATGGAGAAAAAGAGGGAAAGAGATCGGGGAATGGGGATTTTGAACCTAATGTTCCTGCTGGTTGTTGATAACTTATTGGGAACACTGGAATATGTGTGTGAAGAAACCAATTGTCAATATATGTAAATATTTAGTAGGTGGTCTCATTTAATTATGTAGGTCATATGCAGACATCAGAAGTGAGACAGCTTTATGACAAGTTGAACGTTTCTCATATTAACCTTAAACAAATACACCATTTTATTTGTTCAATGAAATACTGACATATTGTATTGTTATGTTGTAATACTTGATTGACACTTACTAATCTCTTGGAAGCTGCAGGTAGCTCAGATGGTAGTTCTGGTGTTGAGGATGTCTCCCCCTCTTGGTTTGGACTTCCTGAAGACTAAACATCACAGACGGAAGCATTCATCACCATTTCTCCAGAACATGAGGTTTACAAAGAGCCTGAGAGCATTAACACTACACTCCTAAACACATTTTCTTTATTTTACGTTTGAGTTATTAACTCAAACATATGATGTAAGAAGCCCACTTGTGATATTGATCACATTTGAAAATTAGACCCACCATCCTTACCTGTTTTAAGTGTTCCATGTGCCCGGATAAGCATTTCTTGTGATGCTCCCTCAGGCGTGTTCTGCGTGCTTTCCACCTGGTGGATTGTGTTCTCCGACTGTAGGCGTTAAATAAAAAACAGTTGATGTAACATCTGTGTCCTGCGCCTACCGAGCTTAATCCTGAGCAAAGCTAGACTGACAGCAACACAAGGCTAAACTTTTTTAAGACATAACTGTAGTTCTTTTTGCTGTTTTTCTATGTAAAACTATAATACATTAATAAAAACATAAATCAAAATACAAAAATGTCTACATGCATATAGAGAGTAGATAAACATAAATAAACTCCTATTAAAAGTATCAAGCAGTACTTCAAGTCGAACTAGGCTAGAAATAAACCCATGTGCTAGCACCAGAGCCACAGAGCTAGCTACTGCTAATAGCTAAAAGAGCACATTACATACACAAAAAGGACGGGGCACCCCTTGTAAATGCAAAACAAGCTAATTGTGTACATAAAACACTTACAGACAACTGTCTCCGGAGCAAAGGATGATATTTTTTAGTTCCCCGACATTTTGTCTCCTCTCTATGTGAAACGTGCGCTGAGATATTACAAAACACAGAGCGCTCACTCTGGCGCTTTTTCATAGAACGAAAAACGATATTCCGATTACATTAAGCTTATAAAAACGGACAAACTAAATAAAAAATGTTTTAACCCCTGAACATTTGACCGTTTGTTACATTCTGACAACTTTTCGCCCTTCTAGAATGCTAAGTTACCAACATTGGAACCTCATGTCTAGCTAACTGATAGCTGCAGCATGTCAAAATGTATTCCTCTTTCCTCTCCTTAGCTCACCATTACTCCTGAATATTACAATAATACATCATCTGAGTTCAGTCAAGTAAAAGTAAGCGGCAAAAAAGGAAGTCCATAACTTAAAAAAAATATTAATGCTGTCAAACAATCGCTGGTGACAAGCTACGTCTTGCTAGCATTAGCAGGACACTTGCTAGCATTAGCACTGTAGGCTGCAAACACGTTAGCCTCAGTTCTTGGTCTAATTCATAAATAGTAAAACAGTTCAAAATTTGATTTTCTTTTGTATTTTCTTACCTTGTTTCCATGTATTCTCCTTTCCTCTGCCCTTAGCAATCATTTATCTTCATATATCGGTCTCTGTGTGTAGGTGCTGCTGCCCTCTGTGCCACGCCAGTCTATAATGAAGAGCACGTGCTGGTCGAGGTGAAGGTTAGCTCCGGGTGGGGGATGGGCATGGGTCCATTGGGGACCGTAAAAGTCAGGAAGTGTGTATTTTTTACTCAGGTCTTTGACTCAGTGCTGAAATGTGAGCATTGCATTAGGGCTGCTCAATTAATCGTATTTTAATCGCAATTACGATACAACATAATCGAAATAAAACGATTATTTTTTTATTATTATTATTACTTTTTTTTTTATTACTTTTTTTTTTTTTTTTCTGTTGAATTATACTTAAAAGGGACCTATCATGCTATATTTAAATAATATATAAGGTATATATATATATATATAAGGTATATTAATACGTTTTAATTTTCAAAATACGAAACAGATCATGCATTTTAGCCATGCCTCATTTTGCCTCACTCCAGCAACTCATAGCTTCAGTTTGTGGGAATAACAGAACACTGCTAACTCATAGCTTCAGTTCAGTCAGACAACTCACGTGTTCCTTAATATGTTTATTATAAGCAGCATATAGTTTGAGTTTGGCGTCTAGGATGAGGCCTCATCACTCCACAGATTTACAAAGAACATTGAGTGATGATTAGATAACTATCCCCCGAGCCTACAGGTGGAAGCTGGAGTGGTGGTGGGTCAGGCGAGCAGCAGCAACATGAAACAGGACCGTGGACAAAAGTGCCCCAGATCAGCCTCTTAATTTACCCAGGGCCTAGTTCTCGGCTTTGGGCATAACAATTCAGGAAACTCCCCTGAGTATTTTATAAAATATCTCAACTTTGGAGAGGAGTTGGGGGACAAACGACACATCAAATCACATCTCCACATCAAGCCGAAGCTAATTCGAATACTCTTGACTGCCTAGCCTGCGGGGAAATTGGTGTGCCGTATCACCATAAGAGTGAGAGTGAAAACAGCCTAACGGAAGGCTTTGTTCCGTTTAAAGCCGTAACGTTACACATTATGAGTAGCAGAGGGATGAATCTGCATGTACTCTTCGAGGCGATTCCAACGAGACCAAGCTCAAAGCTATCGGACCTTCCTTTGTGCCGTGTATAGAGTACTGAGAGCCATGACAATGTGACTTTTAATCTTAGTTTGCGACCTGGTTGAAGGTCACAGCATTCCCAAATTTAGCAAGCAGCTTCCACTAAAGTTAAGCAACACACTCTCAAATGCGCAGAGCACTAAGCACATTTTTTAAAATGTCTTCCCCTCTCTCACCAATGCCACACAAGGGTGTCTGATCCTTAGCTTATGAGAAGATTTTGTGATAAAGTTTGACATTTAATTGAATAAAAAGTTCTGGGTTGGTTGCGGTTTCCCATATTTCAGATTCCTGATCTGGTTCCCCCTGAAGAAAAATTATCCCTTTAGCCCTTTCCAAAGTCAGGCATCAGGCCCTCGTCCCCCCGCAAAGTGGGAACCGGTTCTCGCGACATGTTCTGTTCATGTTTCAGTAAAAACAAGGCCCCTCTGACCACCTACTCTCTGAGACGATTCCAGGGATACCTGACTTGAGTTTCTAGCACCAGGGAAAGTGGACAAAAGTTCCCCAGATCAGCCTCTTAATTTACCCAGGGCCTAGTGCTTGGCTTTGGGCATAACAATTCAGGAAACTCCCCTGAGTATTTTATAAAATATCTCAACTTTGGAGAGGAGTTGGGGGACAAACGACACATCAAATCACATCTCCACATCGAGCCAAAGCTAATTCGAATACTCTTGACTGCCTAGCCTGCGGGGAAATTGGTGTGCCGTATCACCATAAGAGTGAGAGTGAAAACAGCCTAACGGAAGGCTTTGTTCCGTTTAAAGCCGTAACGTTACACATTATGAGTAGCAGAGGGATGAATCTGCATGTACTCTTCGAGGCGATTCCAACGAGACTAAGCTCAAAGCTATCGGACCTTCCTTTGTGCCGTGTATAGAGTACTGAGAGCCATGACAATGTGACTTTTAATCTTAGTTTGCGACCTGGTTGAAGGTCACAGCATTCCCAAATTTAGCAAGCAGCTTCCACTAAAGTTAAGCAACACACTCTCAAATGCGCAGAGCACTAAGCACATTTTTTAAAATGTCTTCCCCTCTCTCACCAATGCCACACAAGGGTGTCTGATCCTTAGCTTATGAGAAGATTTTGTGATAAAGTTTGACATTTAATTGAATAAAAAGTTCTGGGTTGGTTGCGGTTTCCCATATTTCAGATTCCTGATCTGGTTCCCCCTGAAGAAAAATTATCCCTTTAGCCCTTTCCAAAGTCAGGCATCAGGCCCTCGTCCCCCCGCAAAGTGGGAACCGGTTCTCGCGACATGTTCTGTTCATGTTTCAGTAAAAACAAGGCCCCTCTGACCACCTACTCTCTGAGACGATTCCAGGGATACCTGACTTGAGTTTCTAGCACCAGGGAAAGTGGACAAAAGTTCCCCAGATCAGCCTCTTAATTTACCCAGGGCCTAGTGCTTGGCTTTGGGCATAACAATTCAGGAAACTCCCCTGAGTATTTTATAAAATATCTCAACTTTGGAGAGGAGTTGGGGGACAAACGACACATCAAATCACATCTCCACATCGAGCCGAAGCTAATTCGAATACTCTTGACTGCCTAGCCTGCGGGGAAATTGGTGTGCCGTATCACCATAAGAGTGAGAGTGAAAACAGCCTAACGGAAGGCTTTGTTCCGTTTAAAGCCGTAACGTTACACATTATGAGTAGCAGAGGGATGAATCTGCATGTACTCTTCGAGGCGATTCCAACGAGACTAAGCTCAAAGCTATCGGACCTTCCTTTGTGCCGTGTATAGAGTACTGAGAGCCATGACAATGTGACTTTTAATCTTAGTTTGCGACCTGGTTGAAGGTCACAGCATTCCCAAATTTAGCAAGCAGCTTCCACTAAAGTTAAGCAACACACTCTCAAATGCGCAGAGCACTAAGCACATTTTTTAAAATGTCTTCCCCTCTCTCACCAATGCCACACAAGGGTGTCTGATCCTTAGCTTATGAGAAGATTTTGTGATAAAGTTTGACATTTAATTGAATAAAAAGTTCTGGGTTGGTTGCGGTTTCCCATATTTCAGATTCCTGATCTGGTTCCCCCTGAAGAAAAATTATCCCTTTAGCCCTTTCCAAAGTCAGGCATCAGGCCCTCGTCCCCCCGCAAAGTGGGAACCGGTTCTCGCGACATGTTCTGTTCATGTTTCAGTAAAAACAAGGCCCCTCTGACCACCTACTCTCTGAGACGATTCCAGGGATACCTGACTTGAGTTTCTAGCACCAGGGAAAGTAGACAAAAGTTCCCCAGATCAGCCTCTTAATTTACCCAGGGCCTAGTGCTTGGCTTTGGGCATAACAATTCAGGAAACTCCCCTGAGTATTTTATAAAATATCTCAACTTTGGAGAGGAGTTGGGGGACAAACGACACATCAAATCACATCTCCACATCGAGCCGAAGCTAATTCGAATACTCTTGACTGCCTAGCCTGCGGGGAAATTGGTGTGCCGTATCACCATAAGAGTGAGAGTGAAAACAGCCTAACGGAAGGCTTTGTTCCGTTTAAAGCCGTAACGTTACACATTATGAGTAGCAGAGGGATGAATCTGCATGTACTCTTCGAGGCGATTCCAACGAGACCAAGCTAAAAGCGGTCGGACCTTCCTTTGTGCCGTAAAGGGCGCCGTACGGCATTAAAACCTGACCTCTGACCTCAGTTTTGACCTTGTTGAAGGTCGCAGGGGCCCCACATTTTGCAAGCGGGTTCCACACAAGTTAAGCAACACACTCTCAAAGGCTCGGACGTCCTAGAGCAGGGGCGGGGAACCTCCGGCCCCTGG
>NC_136906.1:38848277-39045777 GCF_949606895.1 Notothenia rossii | reverse complement strand
TGTTGAGCAGAACACCTGAAGCCAAACTCAGGAAGTATTTATCTCACCATGGCAAGTTCTCCAAAGAGGAAATACAAGAGTTTCTTCTTCAGAGTATTAAAGAAGCTGCTGGGGGAGCCTGTCCTGCTGTGTGTGATTTGTGTGTACAATCTTAGGAGCCCTCTTTACTGTCTCTACATTTACAGAGATTAACTGTTTTAGTAATAAAATACTTTTTGAATTACTTTAAGAGACTTAGCATCGCCGGCTACTGGCTTAGTCCAAGTACCTTAATAATAATAATAATATATAACATAACAAGGGACCCGATATCAGTAAAACTAGCTCCTGTACCGTATTAGTTAGTGTCTTTGGAACAACAATTTATCAAAATGTCTATTATTTTTCTCTGTCTAGTAAGCTACCCCGAGAACTTTCTTCATGTGCTCGTATACCACGTAGGAGATGCTGACAGCTGGAATGACTTTGAGGAAGTTGGGGGTGAGTCCTCGATACAGTCCTGGTACTCCTTCATGGGATATGATGTTTAAACTGGCCCACCATGGTCAGCTTGGGTTTGCCCTCATGTGCGGCTGAAAGAAGAGGGACATTGGGGGTTATTGCTGGAACATTGTTCATTCTCAGTGTGTGTGGATGTCTGATTACAGCCTGTCTCACCCTGGGCCTGCATGCGTGTGCGGATCAGAGCCAGGGGGTAGGAGGCCAGCTGGCCGCAGGTGCTGGAGATGGTTCCACAGGCAGCCCAGCAGAACCAACACTCCTGGATCTGCTGAGTCTGCAGCGTTCCTCTGCAGCCAGGCGTTCTTCAGAGTCTGAGAGCATGGAAAGAGTTTGACAAATAGAGGAGAAGAGAGGAGGAAAGTAGGATATAAGAGGAAAGAAAAATAATGAAAGGGAAGAGAGAGGTATTAATTACAATTCATCTACTTCAAATGGTATGAAATTGTATTTTATAAGGGGCTGGACACTTGGGTATGATTTTAGCTGACTTCCTCAGTTTTATGACATTTGTACTGCAAAGCTGTGATTACTGGAATCCTACTGCAAAGATTATTTATCCATCTAACATTATTACATTTTGTAACAGGAAGGACGGGAGAGTTTCACTGTAAACATATATTTAAAGCATAAGGCTGGTGATATTTAAATATGATCTGACAACTGGATGGCCTTGAACTGGCTCTGGACGTTCTTGGTTGCTGTATTGTCCTGAAAAGAGATACAGTTTCCAAAAACACAATGTAATCAGGCTCTTTTACACTTCAATGTTCTTGGAAGAATGGGTCAGAATACTTTTATGTATCCAGGGGAGAAATTAGTTTTCCTCATAGTTGCTTCAATTCAGAAGGAAACAAAACATTTATTAAATTAAAATGTAATCAAAATATTTAAATTAAAATAAGAAGTACAAAATAAAAATGTGCACAAAACAGGGGTCAAAAAGCTCCATTGTTGGCCAAAAACTAGAAGACCAAAACACACTGGAGTTTATTTCAACTCAATCCGACACTGTCCTGCAGGAAGAAATACTTACTAGCCCTCCAGATTGCACTAAGGAAATGACTGAACCTTTATTAGTTCAACTCTATAGTTATGAATTTTAAAGATTTACGACAAATGAATTAGAACTGAGTGCCATAGACAGGTTGGGAAGACTGGAAATATTGAGAGTAGCCTCATATATTGTTGGTTTTGGTCTTTCATAGGATTTGTTGACAATAAAGGTATAAAATAAAGAGTTATTTCTGGGGGTATTGATATACTTTAAACAAAACCAGAATTGTATTTATAATGAGTTCAAGACCTAGTATGGTACTCTTGTGTAGTTTCCACCAAAATGCACTTATTTTGGAAGAGTGGCTGAATAACATGTAAAAGGAAATCAAACTGCAGGCACACACACCTCATACACTGCCAGGTCGATGCCAGCGTAGGGGATGATGCCCAGTGTGTTTGGCAGGTAGCCCCTGTAGAACGCCCGGACCCCCTCCCTCGTCAGGATCTGTCTGGCACAGTGAGCCATCCCCGAGTACTGTCCCGTCTTCCTCAAAGTCAGACGCGTCTTCAGAACCTATCAACAGAGCGGGAGAGACACGTTAAAGAGGGAGGGTGAGGAATGATAGGAGCAAGAGAGTAATCTTCAATCGGACAAGGAGATATATACATTTTTCTGTTCTTTCATATACAAAGAAAAAATTAAGATTTTCCATTGTCCATTCACTCATCGAGAGAATGAGTAGGGAGCCGATGGTTAGAATGCTAAACTTAAAACAATACATTCACTCCACAGCTGCATATAATCAGCTTATCACAGGCGTTCTCTTTAACCTATTACATTTCACCTCAATCTCCAGCAGCCAATCAACGTGCTGCAGCCAAACTATAAAATGGTTCTCCTCTCTCCTGCAGTCAGCTGTGATTTCAGGTGTTCATGCACCTTATCATATGGCATGTGTCAATAAATGTTCAAACTAAATGAATTCTCTCCTGATTGAAACATCATGTGTTGAAATAAACAACTGCAGTTCAAAATAAAAAGTGAATTGCCTAATATTTTTGTTGTGGAATCAATTAATTTCTTTCTTTAAAGGCAAAAACATGAAAAAGCTAAGAAAAAAAACTAATGAATACAATATATTTGGAGCAACTTAATTTATAAATGGTTGTCAACTTAAAAGCATGTGTTCACAATGATGGTAATCTAAGCACTTACAACCTAAAATTCCTTTTAAATCATACGGTAAAACAAGTTGGAACAACTTAATTTTTTGAGTAATCAACCTCAAAACTTGTGTTTATGCTACCAATTATTAAGTAAGTGGTAATTAAAAACACCTCTGATTGTAGAGGAAAAGCCTTCTCCCCTAACTCAAATAACTTTGTTGCTTTAATAATAATAATAAATAATAATAGATTTAATATGTTAGCGCTTTTACAGGTGCTCTAAGACGCTTTACAGATAATAGTGAAGAGAAAAGAAAAGAGAAGAAAGGAACAACAAATAAATATATAGTTAAAGTTAAAGTCAAATAATACAAAAACAATCACAAATGAAAAGCCAGATTGAAGAGGTGAGACAATTTCATTAGAAGTTGTCTTAACTCAATAAACATCGATGCAAACTGTTGCGTTGATTTTCTTTGTTGACCCAAGGCATTTGTTTTTAGAGTGTATAAGCTCACTCTTCTTAGAAACAAGGTATTTTGGATAAATACCCAGGATGCACAATGTTGGCAGACAAGGGATTTTCATCTTTGTTATCTGGTATCATGTTAAGAGCCTCCTTCCAAAAACGATTGACCACATTACATTCCCACAAACAGTGAAAGAGTGATCCTTTAGCATTGTTACATGTAAAGCAGGTGTCTGGGGTATTGGGATTAAAGGGATGTAGTTTTGATGGCGTTATATATGTTCTTAAAATACAATTGTATTGTATCAACTTAAGCCGTGTGTTGATTGTTTGTGTTTGAGCCTTCAGGCACACTTCAGACCATTCTTTGTCAGAGATTTCCTCTCTAAATCAAGCCTCCAGCTTTTAAGTTTATCTTCTGAAGATTCAGGTGACTTGTCTACAAAGATTTTATAGAGCAGCGATAGCTGGCCTCTACCAATCACGTGTTTAACTGTAATGTCTTCCAGCATTGAGAGAGGTGGCTGAGTAAGTGAGCGGTTTTGAGATATAGAGATAAAATGTCTTATTTGTAAAAACTTAAAGAAGTGCTTAGAAGGAATATCATACTTTTCTTGTACTTCAGGAAATGACATTAATTTTTCATCATTGGACAAATCGGTAATCCTGTTTAATCCCTTGTTCACCCAAGTCTTAAAACCAGCATCTTCTCTATCAGGTATAAATTGACTATTGCCCCATATGTGGGTGACACCTGACAGTGAGGGGGTGTCCCCTATACTGTATATATTTGGACCTCATGCCAGATGTGTATGGTATTTTTTTTGTGTCTTTCCCTAGCTTCTTTGGCTCAGAAGAATAAAGATAGCTACTAAGCGATAACCCTTGAGCTGAGCATGCTTCAATCTTGACCCACGCTGGAGCTTCCTCTGGGGAGAAGTAGCACATGGCTGCTCTCAGTTGTGCTGCCCAATAGTACAAGCGTAGGTTGGGCAGTTTTATACCCCCTCTGTCATAAGGCAAGTAAAATAGGGTAAAACGGAGCCTAGAGCGTCTATTATTCCAGATAAAGTTGGAAAATATTTTCTTACATTTTTGAAAAAATGACTCGGGTGGGGGTAAGGGGATTGATTGAAACAAATAGAGCAATTTGGGTAATGTATTCATTTTTAAGATGTTAACACGACCGATTAAGGAGATTGGCATTAAAGTCCATCTGTTGAGCGATTCTACCACAGAGTCTACAACAGGGCTATTGTTGGCTGGAACCAGATCATTCATTTCAGGTGTGATTTTTATTCCTGAATAGGTGAATCCTTCCCTATGAGCTGAACAGGGAGTTTGTATTCTAGGTTGCTGCCTATCTTGTTCATTTAGATAAAGTATTGAGGATTTATGCATATTTATTTTGTAGCCTGAAAATTCCCCAAAGGTCGTAATTAGTTCTAACAGAGATGCTACAGAATACTCAAGATTTGATAAAAAAAGAACAACATCATCCGCATAAAGTGATATTCGATGATCCAAGTCACCTACTGAGATCCCAGATATAGATGGAGAGTCTCTAATAGCCATGGCAAATGGCTCCATTGCAAACACAAACAGCAATGGGGAGAGGGGGCAGCCCTGACGTGTAGATCTGTACAATGAGAAAGATGTAGAAGTAATATTATTTGTCACCACTTCAGCTGTTGGGTTCTTATATATCGTCCTGATCCATTTGAGAAAGCCTTCGCCTATTCCAAACCTCTCCAACACTTCAAACAAATACTTCCGCTCAATTTGGTCGAAGGCCTTCTCTGCATCTAAGGACAGCAGTGCCATGTTAGGTGACCCTCTTTTTTCATAAAGAATATTTAGTACCCTTCTAACATTATGAAAAGCTTGCCTTCCCTGAATAAAACCATTTTGATCATCTTTAATCATGGAAGGCAGTAGTTTGTTTAGGCGTCTCGACAACGTCTTGCATAACATGTTGCTATCTGTATTAAGCAGTGAGATTGGTCTGTACGATGCACAGTCAATGGGGTCCTTTCCTGGTTTTAGCATCAGAGTGATTAGTGCCCCTCTAAGAGATGGTGGTAAGTCCTCCTTTTCGTATAACTCCAACAGCATATCCAAAAGTGGTTGTAGTAGCTTATCTTTAAATTGTTTATAGATTTCTATAGGAAGCCCATCTGGACCAGTCGCCTTTCCCCCCCATCATGCTGGTTGTGGCTTCTGAAAGCTCGTCAGTTCCTATGATATGGTCTAGTTTTCCTTTTGAATCAGTTGAAATAGTGGGGAAATCTAATGAACTTAGAAAATTTTCCTGTTGGCCTGAATCTTCATGTTCGGATGTATGAAGTTTTTCATAAAACATTTTAAAAGCATTATATATTTCTGCAGGGTCATTTGTTAATTTATCATTTGTTTTAATGCTGTTGATAGCCCTTTCAGATTGCAATTTTTTAATACGGCAAGCCAATATTTTGCCCGACTTTTCTCCCTGATCGTAGTAGCTTTGTTTTAATCTTAGTAAGCTAGCAGCTGTTTGGTTACTCGATAATTCATTATATTGAGTCCTTAGGACCAAAAGTTCTGCTTGTAGTTCTGGGGAATCTTGGGTAACAATCCTATCCTCCAAATCTTTAATACAACCCTCCAGTGAATTTTATTTGGATTTAAAGGCTTTGTTCTGCGAGCTAAAATAGCTAATAATCATGCCCCTAATGTATGCCTTAAACGCTTCCCAGCGTACAGTTAGAGAGGTTTTGTTAGTATTCATGCTAAAATAGAGGTCAATATGTATTCCTACAAATTCAACAAATGTTCTATCCTGTAGCCATCTGGATTGAAAACGCCACCTAGGTGGATTCATAACAAGATCAGAGTTATTAAACAGTAATGAAATTGGTGAATGGTCAGAGAGGACCCTACTGTCATACCAACATTTTGTAATCTTTGACATAAGACCCATAGAAACCAGGAAATAGTCTATACGTGAGTGTGTTTGGTGGGTGGCGGAAAAACAAGAATATTCTCTGGAAGCTGGTTTAAATGACCTCTAAACTTCAAACAAATTAAAATCCTGGATCAGTTGTTTAAGGGTTTTCCTTGTTTGGGTGTGAGACAAGTCTGTCCCCCTTGATCTGTCTATACTGGGCTCTAGTGCACAATTTAAGTCCTCCCCTATAATATAATGGCCTGGGAGGGAGGATAAAGTTAGAAAAATGTTTTTGAAGAATAAGGAAACATCCTCATTAGGGCCGTATATATTGACAATATTCAAGGTTTCTGTAAGAAGGGTGCTGTGAATGATGGAATATCTGCCTCTTGGGTCAGAGATAGTCCTAATTATGTTAAAATGAATGGATTTATGTATAAGAGTTAACACCCCTCTAGCATCGGAATAGGAGGCTGCGATGACCTGACCATTCCATCTTTTCTGGATCTTATGAATATCACATTGTGGCAAATGTGATTCCTGTAAAAGCAGTATTTTGGAATTCAACCTCTTAGCTCTATTTAACACTTGCTTAAGTTTCGATAAATGATTGAGCCCACGTACATTCCATGAAGTTATCTTAAATTCTGTATTGGAAGTCACTGTTATCTAAACAAAAATACAACAGTATTTAGAAGAAACAGAAAATAACAAAATCCCATAAACACCTGACTGAAATAAAACTGCCTATCAGAGCTATCTGGTCCACAAAACTGAGGAACAGAATACATGTCCACAAACAAGTCCCTAAAGTGTCGCTCCGCCCTAATTTCCATACAAATTATAGAAATGTTAACAAAGGGAATGAATACAACTAAAAACTTCTATAAAATATTTCCACTTCAACTTGTAGATGTTTTCATTCACCAGGCAGCAAGTTTAAAGCTCTTAAAATAAAATGTATTCATAAGTAAACACCAAGTGTAGCTGCCATTGTTAGGATCTAAAATGTGGATTATTAATTTGTTTTATATCTAATGAAAATTATATAAAATGTGATTTTGGGAGTGTAAAGGCATAACTTAGATTTCACCGTTCAAGGACAGCACTTATTTACGGAGCCCCTAAAGGGACATGGAAAATAAAAATAAAAAAACAGAGAGAGAAAAAAAAAAGTCAGGATAACAGGATTGTATCTCGTGCGCACGAGATACTTTCTCGTGAGCACAGGAGACAACCATTTCATTGCAGACTGTTATGTTTACGTGGGGAAATGACAGTGCATACATTATTTGAGATATGTTTCGTACTCAGACTTCACTTTAAGGACATTTCGGCTAGGGGTGTGTGGTCACTCCAGGAGGCAGCGGGACGTGTAACTCAGAGAATAGCAGCACCAGCGCTCAAAGAGCTTTTACGCACCGCCTACACTGTGTTTACCTTCATGGAACAGGTATAAAGAGTGACCACAGGCTGTTACGTCATAACCACACACACACACACACACACACACACACACACACACACACACACACACACACACACACACACACACACACACACACACACACACACACACACACACACACACACACACACACACACACACACACACACACACACACAGATTACTCCCTCTTTTATTAGTTTTATGAAGGAGATGTCCGGTCACCAGGGCGCATGATGGGCGGACTGGGACTAAAAATCATTCCGGGAATCTCACCCAGCCCTGGAAATATATCTCAAATAATGTATGCACTGTCATTTCCCCACGTAAACATAGCCTAACAGTCTGCAGTGAAAGGGTTGTCTCCTGTGTGTTCCACTTCCTCGTGGTGCATTGGTAACTAAAGTTACTGATAAGTCACATGTTTCCTGCCTGGCCTTGCCCGTGTATCATTACCCTCTCTCGGCTGGGCCCTATGCACAGCGCCCAGACAAGAGTGCAGCAAGTGCAGCAGAAGCCAACTGTTGCTATCTTTAAACTATGCCGCCGAAACATAATTTCAGCCAATCAGCGTCGTCAAATCTGATGGTCACAGGGCGCCTACATCAGCGCCCGGTGCAGTCTGTGAGTTGTTTGGACTCGTATCCAAGGAGACAAAACAGGAAGCTGTCATACACTCTGGAAGCTAACATTAGCAGCTAATATGAAAACTCAGTTTTTGACATAAAAATGGAATTATGGATTATCAATACTTTATTCAAAGTGACAGACACATTGATCAGAATAACAGCAAAAGGTGAGCATATCTGTGTTTTGCTACCTAAAGCTACGTCATGTGATGTCTGTATTTGCTTCTCCTGTCGCGAGTTCTGATCGCTCAGTGATGATACAGTGATTTCTAGAATCTGTGGAATCTCAGCTTGTTAGCTAAGCTTGTTTGTGCATATCCGATAAGTATATAGATTGATTTATACTAGGGCTGTCAAGTTAACGCGTTAATAACGCGCTAACGCAAAAAAAAATTCACGCACTAATTATTTTAACGCGATTAACGCACGTGTATTTTTTTTCCTCGGCCGCCCCGTAGTTTCAGAGCGCATCGAGTTTAAAATACCATCTACAAGCTGATGCTGAGAGCCCCGCTCCTGCTGCCCGCTTGTGGCAGACCACACTTCCACGCTCACCGGCAGGCACCAACTGGCCATCGGGAGGACCGGGAGGGTGTGTGTATGTGTGACCCAAGCGAGAGAGAGAGAGACCTTACGCATACCTGCCAACCCTACCGATTTGAGCGGTAGTCTACCGCTTTTGACATGTTTCTACCGCCTACCGACTTAGCTGACTTTCCCTACCGATTTTCAATCTTCCCAAACTATAACAAATAAAAATGACACTCCATAGACACTGGACTCGACTTTTGGCGGACACCGTTTGCAGCGTGTCTGTGATCCCATCATATAAACAGTCCTCTGTGTTTCTGAAAGAGAAACAACGTGCATACCGGGGGTAACGCTGCCTTTCCTCTGCACCCCCAGCTGATGGGTAATCACTCCCAAATGAGTTTAAGGGAACAGAGACGAGGCATTTGAGTCCTGCAGGGTTGCCCCGTTAATATCAGTGTCTCGAAAACACATGTTGGCGACTGAAAGACATCCAGTGTTTGGTCTTTTCCTGAAGCATCCTACACCTACAGTGTCTCAACTGAAAGAGTACCACAAACACACAAACATTATAATAACATTTTGAGATTTGGGGATATATATCTCCCATTCTTTCACTTTTTCTGACATTTTCAACACCAAACATGTCGTTAATGTCTCTGTTTAGTGAACTACAGAAATCTGAAAGCCTGTACATTATTTATATCACACTTTATCAGTAGAAAAATGCAGGAAATGACTTTTTGAATGCAGTATTTTCTGATTTATGGCGCAACACAAAGATATTTTGCTCTGTGCAAACCTTTGACTCTAATATGTCAACAGCATGAAACAAGAATATGAACCTGGCTTTATCCAATGTTCACACAAGAGTTCTACATCCTGACACATCCTTCATCTACACTGTCTCAACTGAAAGAGGACCAGAAACACATTAAAAATATAATAAAATGTGGAGACTTTGGGATATTTATCTCCCATTCTTTTACTTTTCGGGCATTTTACAGACAAACATCTCGTTGATGTCACTGTTTACCAAACTACCACTTTTTCTGAAAAATGCATACAATTATGTAATATATGTTAAATACATGGTTTATACATGTAATTCATGAGGTTCCATTTCTTCTGATTACCTAGTTTGGGCGTGCACATTTGCTGCGCGCAAACCTACCTCTTTTGGATTTGGAAAGGTTGGCATGTATGCTTACGTATATTGTTGTTGTTAGCATCTGGTGCTAGCTAGCTGCGCTAACGGATATAAGGAGCTGTTTAAATGAAAACAGAGGAGCGACATTTCGCCGACAACTGCGCCGAGCACTTGACTTTATGCAGGTAGCCAGACAGTGGGACATTGTACGAAAAGTCAGCACACTCAGCACGGATAGTGCGCGCAACATGATTGCAGCGTCCAAGCAGCTCCTGTTCGAGCATATGCCTTGAGTTACACATTGCTCCAACGATCCATCACAGTGTCTCTCCACACACACACACACACACACACACACACACACACACACACACACACACACACACACACACACACACACACACACACACACACACACACACACACACACACACACACACACACACACACACACACACACACACACACACACACACCATGTGTATTGTATTATTGTATGAGAGAGGTTCCAGGTTGAATTGAGGCGAATAATTGTAATTTTCAGAGGTTGTTGTGTTTAATATTCATGAGAATATTTTTTCATTGTTCAAATGATAATAAACATTTGCATAAAGCATATTTGTCCACTCATATGTTGATAAGAGTATTAAAAACTTGAAAAGTATTCCTCTTAGGTACATTTATAACAGATCAAAAATGTGCGATTAATTTGCGATTAATCGCGATTAACTATGGACAATCATGCGATTAATCGCGATTAAATATTTTAAACGACTGACAGCCCTAATTTATACCTAGAGTGCGTTAGCAATTTTTTGCTCAGGGCTCATTTAGACGCTTCTTGTGAGACTTGTGTTTTGTTTCGGTAAAGATGGTTCGTATCATCAGTTAGCTGAGTTTCTTCCCGTTAAATGAATAGGACACATGAATAGTTTATTACATTTTAAGAAGCCCTGAGACACAGTTTCGTGAGAAAAAAAAAGGGGAAAAAAAGCCCCTTAACAGGTTAAATGGGAATTAAATCATTTTAAGTAATTTTGAGTTTTCCCAAAGCCCCGGTGTTCTGCAGTTTGTGTGGGCCTACTGTACTGAACACAGTTTATACTGTTGAAACTATGTCTAGGACAAGGTGTTTGGAAGTTTTGCAAGATTCATAGCTAACCACACTGAAGATTATGGAGGTATTGATCAGTCTTCTCATATTTTTAAGCCTCAATTTGTCCTTCCCCCCCCCCTCTAACATCACCAGAAGTCATAATTTAAGGGGTCTTTTCTAAAAACAAATTAGCGGGGGAGCATCCCCCCGGACCCCCCTAGTATTGTTTGGTCACTATTTCCAAAGCCCCACCTAAAATATTTTTCCACCAGCCGCCACTGTATACCAGCCTACATAAATATTATTACTGCTAAATACTGCAAAGACAAAACTTTACTTTGACAGTGTATATATATAGCAGATTTTGTCCTTTTACAGTAACAAGTAATATACTGTAGGCCAGGGGTACTCAAATACAAATCTTAAAAGGTCCAAAAATTTTTTTTTAATAAGACAAAGGTCCGTTTATTACGGTCATTCAAACTTTTAAACAATTGCAACAAGATTATTAACACGAGGTTGCAAAAACTAAAATAATCTGTATGCAGCAGTTTTCATTGTTATTGTGTCTGTGCTTGATCCCTCAGAGTGGCAGAGCAGCACAGTTATGAATAAAGGCAGCTGCACCCTCTTTCATTCAGCATTCCCATTATTGCTTTATAAATGTCTTGCCCCCTTGTGTGTCCACTGAGGTTCGTCAGGCCCAACACATCTTCAACAAACTCCCCCTTTGTCTCATCATAAAAACTCACAAACACCAGCAACTGAGCATTGTCAGTGATGTCAGTGGACTCATCCACAGCTAAGGAAATGCACTGTGCATTTTGTATTCCATCACAAAGCTGATTAATCAAATCACCAGCCAGTATGTTCTTCTGGTTGCTGTGGAATCTGAGAGGGGCATTTGCTGGATTTTACCTGTTATTTCCTCTTTTTGTTTGCCTTCAAACATGGTCTCCATCACTTCAGTCATGCATTATTTTATACTTCAGTTATTATCCAGTGGAAAGTCCTTACCTACTGGCCTAGTTCAATCAAAGTGGTTACTTTTCTTTGGCTGGGCAGTGTAGTTTTACACACCTTCTTATTTTACTTTCTCAGGACTTAAAACAGTTTTTTGGGGGCAGACCCCCACAAAAAAAATATATATTTACACACGTAAGGTCATCATCTTAACAGTGTTGTATGCCCATCTGTGAGCAGAGCATCAAGTTGACATGTCTATTACAGCTGAATGCGGTGATTACCATTTTGTTCAGCAAAACGCCTCACAAAATTAGTAAGATCCAAAGCTTTAGTGCGTTTTGATTCAATGCTGAGTACAGCCAAACTTGACAGTCTCTTCTCTGTCATTGTAGACCGCAAATATCTCATTCCTTCAGTACTTGGGTCTGAATGCTTCTCGTTTTGCGCCGTACCGTTCAAATGAAATCGCCGCCAATCATATTTCAACGCTCGCGCCATGGCCGGGGGAAGGGGTTACAAGACGTGCGTCTTGTGCTGCCGTCACTTGCACTCGGACATTAGAGACGTTCTCTCATAAATCGCCGACTTTTCTTTCAAAACAAAGCTGCCAACTGGGGTGGAAGCTGGGGTGGAAAGGCCTATTTTTAGGTTGGCAGTTTCCACCCCATGCCACCCCGGGGTCCCTGGTAGTTGAAACTAAGCTACTAGCTACAGTACAGATGAAACTAGATGAGCTATTAACTCTCGCTCTGACTTTTTTTTTTTTAAACACACATTTTTCCCACCCGCATTCCGCGAAGACCCGCCATACTGTGCCTCGCAGACTGAGTATTGTTTTAGTTCGCCTTCGATAGATTGTATTGAGTGTATAACTGTATTATATTTTGATGCAAAGTCTTCCTTCAGGTCTTTCTTTAAATTGTTGATTGCACTCAGAATTTCACCTGAGGGTTTATCCTGCGACAGGTCTTCTCCCTCCTCGTGTTCGATGTCGGGAGTAAGGCCAGGTTGAGACAGCGGTGGCCAATCTTCTTCGGATGAAGTTTCCAAAACGTTGTCCTTTCTAGTTGTTTTCTTGCGTGGAGGCATTAGTAATAATTAAAATAGTTAATTTACAATATTAGGGCAGAGCGACGGCTGAACTACTACTGATCAACTCTGAAATAAACTAACCTTAACCTTAACGGTGTGTACATCCAACCCCCCAGTGTTGTTGGATAGAGTAAGCTTGGTGGAAGTTTCAACAGCATTGCTTTGACTAACATTTAGTATCTGACATCTTGCTCGCTGTGTCAGTTTCCACAGGAATACAAAAATATTGGTGTCCAACTGTTTCCTCCTAAATGAACAATACATATATATTCTCACTGTGATGAAGTACAGCTTCAGGTCTCGTCGGAAGTATCAATCAACTAAAAGGTGCTAATCTTGGAATCTATCATTAAAATCTCATAGAATAAACTAAACCATGCAAGAGATGTAGAATACAAACAATTGTTTATTTTATACTTCTTGTCAGTTAATAGGGTATGCTATATGTAGACTGTATTAACTGCTTTACCTTGCCATACAACGTCCCTTTTTTAGAAGGGGCACTGAAGACACTATATCCATATTCTCTCTTTAAAGCCTCAAGCAATGCAAACAGTTTTAATTGTACCTTATGGAACACAGAGGTTAACTGGCAGCTGCCTCAATCTCTCACTTTATTTTAAGTTTTTGGGTTGATTTGGTGAAATAAGAAGTCCCCCACATCACATAATAACTAAATAAAGAAAAAGAGAAGCATTCCCAGTGTTCTGCAAGGTAAAATGATTGTTTTCTCCCAATAGAGGATGGTGGCTTTGGCTCCACTCTCTGGTGTTGAGGTGAAAATATTCTAAATATAGGATAGCAACTGTGACACACTATAGGTAATATTCTGACTGTAGATAAGTATCTCATTCAACCCCACTTCAAAACATCCAAACTATCCCTTTGAGCCATGCTTATTGTAAAACGTTCCCTAAAATAAAACATTACATTATAGAGTATCAACTTCTCCACTGCATACAGTACATCACTACAGAGCACACTACATGTAAAGATGTTAATAGAAAAAATCGAATGGGAGGGATGAAACCCTCTTAAATGGTCACACATGCAGAGCACACAGCACACACAGTGACATTTGTTCTCTGCTTTTAACCCATCCTAGTACCAGGAGTCTAGTACAAGGAGCAGTGGGCAGCTATTGTACAGCGCCCGGGGAGCAATGGGAGTGGGGGTGTCCGGTGCCTTGCTCAAGGGCACCACGGCAGGGCAGGAGGTGAACTGGGACCTCTCCAAGTAGCAGTCCACACTCCATATTTAGGTCTGGTCGATGAATTGAACCGGCGACCCTACGGCTCACAGTCCAAGCCCCTACTGACTGAGCCACTGCCGGACATGATTATGAAGTGCATCATTACTGAAAGCTGGTCACTCACATGGGAGTATTTCCAGTGGTGGACAATCTCCTCCATGTTGTGGAAAGGGTTGAAAAGGAAGTGATCTCGCCATTCATTCCAGTTAATAGTCATGGTGCCGTCCCTGTCCATACTGTGTGGGAGAGACAGAGTAAGACCGGAGAGTTAGAACTCATACAGGGCCATCAGCAGAACACTCACAAAATCATTATTCTGCTTCTCAAACAGAAACATGCAACCGCTCAGATTACAAGGTACTAGATACTATTATTTTCCTCATTCCCACTGCTATCATTTCATTTGCAATATAAACCCGACTTGTCAGTTTGAACCCTCACATGTGTTTTTATTTTTAGGTCAAACAGATGTCAACCCTGCACAGCCCACACACACACAAACACACACACACACACACACACACACACACACACACACACACACACACACACACACACACACACACACACACACACACACACACACACACACACACACACACACACACTTCTCTGTCTTTCTGCTGCGCAGGTACACCTGGTCCGCCCCTGGCTCCGCGTCCCCCAGGTGTCCTAATGACATTCAGCTGGGGACTTAAAAAGGAGAAGCTGGAGGAGAAGAGGTCTCTAGCGGGACGAACAACCCGGAAGTGGAAGTGAAGTCGGAGACGCGTGACAGAAAGCTCAGAGAGAATCGGAAAACTCGGATACATACAGAAACGGTAGCATTGGACTGTTATTTTTTGGCGGATTTGCATAAACTGTACATTGAGTGTTTCATCATGTCAACCAGCTCAGATGGTAGCCAAAGAGACGATATGGAATGGATGATATCCAAAGCTGCAAGGAAGAAAAGATCTTTGAAAGAAAGAGATAGTTCAGAAAGAGCTAGAAGGTGGTCGGATTGGTCGGGTGAAGCCGACAAGGCTAATCAAAGCAAAAAATCAAAAATCAGTCAAAGTGTCAGCCAAGCAATGTTGGATAAAGAACTAGAACACAAGTGGAAAGTTGTAATAGAATTCAATCAGGATGGTGGGCATTACCACCCGATTAAACTTACCAAAGCAATTGAAAAAGAGATTGGAAAAATTTAATTTGCTAAATTCATGAACAACAAGCGGGTTTTGATACATGCCAATAACAAACAGCAGCAGGAAAAGATTCTGGGAATGAACTCACTGAATGGGGAGAAAATGAAGGTGCATGTCCCAGGAGCAATGGCAAAACTGAGAGGAGTAATTTCAGGAGTACCATTGGACATGTCAGTGGAAGATATTAAAAGTGAATTAAAAGGAGGTAAAGTAGTGGAAGTCACAAGGCTTAAAAGCAAACGGGATGGCACATTCAAAGAAACATTATCAGTTCTCATTCAGTTTGAGAGAACATTACCTAAGGCAGTACAAATGGGATATTTGAACTTCACTGTTAGGGAGTACATTCCCAAACCTCTCAGGTGTTACGCATGTCAACGAATGGGGCACACAGCGCAGCAGTGTAAAGGGCAGCTAAGGTGTGCGAGATGCGGAGGAAAACATGAGTATGGAAAATGTGAAAAGGATGCAAAGGTTAAATGTTGTAACTGCGGAGGAGATCACAGTGCTGCGTTTGGAGGATGTGAAGTGCAGAGAGAGAGCAGAGAGGTGCAGAGGGTTAAGATTACAAACAAAGTTTTATACGCAGAAGCAATAAAGAAAGTAAGGGGAACAATAACAATCAATAAGACCCCTAGTGTAATGGAGCAGAGCATTACAATACAAAATGGCAGGAACACACCAAAAAGTAATCTTCAAATCCAACCCCACAGCGCCACCAAGAGTAAAGAGGATGATGATGTTCTAGGAGTGAAAAAGGTGAATTTTGTGGTATTCATATGCCATACTGTAAATGTTGCATTACAGTTAAAAAAGAAAAGTGATAGAATCAAAGCCATTGTGGAGGCAGCTGGAAAATTCCTAGACATGAAAGATATTGAAGCAGATTAGATACATGCAATGTTAGCTATAAATGGAGCTTGGGAAAATGAAAATCAGGATGAGGGTTAGATCCTTAATCATGGTTCTGCACATACTACAGTGGAACGCAAGAAGCCTCATAGCTAATGGTCAAGAATTCAAGAAATATATATATGAGCTAGAGGTGGTCCCTGAGGTAATATGTGTGCAAGAAACCTGGTTACGACCTCAATTAGACTTTGTCATTCCAGGATTTAGCTGTATAAGGCATGATAGAGCTAATAGTCAAAATGGTGGAGGGTGTGCCACGTTTCTCAAAGATGGTGTGGTATATAGGGAGGTGCAATCTCCTGATGATATAGAGTGTATTATAGTGGACATTTGCAACCCTAGGAAACAAGATAACATTAGGATAATCAATTTATACAACCCATGTAAAAATCTAACCACTGATATATTTAAAGAAATAGCAGGTAATAAACATAGGAAGGAAGTTTGGTGTGGTGATTTCAATGCACACAACAGTCTATGGGGCAGCAACCATACAGATAGTAACGGAAATATAGTGGAAGAAATGCTGGAGGAAAGAACACTAGTATGCCTTAATGATGGACATGGCACAAGAGTAGATGTACACAGGGGGAAAGTCTCATGCCTGGATCTGACATTAGTGTCAAACTGTTTGGTTCATACATGCGAATGGTTTGTTTTGAATAGCTCCACTGTAGGAAGTGACCATTATCCAGTGCTTACTAAAATGAATACTAATGTATATATGCAGGAAGGAGGTGTAATAACCAGGTGCTGCTTTGCTAAAGCTGATTGGGGGAAATTTAGGATATGGTGTGAGGAGTCGGTACACCTGCTAACATCAGAGGGAAGCATAGAGGTCATTACAAGCCAAATAACGCAGCATATACTGAATGCAGCAGAGAACAGTATACCCAAAACAACAATCAAGGGTAGGAAGAAAGTGGTGATATATTTACATGCTTAGACACATGCATACAATCGGCTCTGTACGCAGATGATGGGGCTATTTGGATGAGGGGAAGAAATGCCCCATACGTAATGGAGAATATAGCTAGAGCGATTACAAAAGTGGAGAGGTGGTCATATAACTGGGGATTCAAAATGTCAGAAAGCAAGTCATGCTACATGGTATTTACAAACAAACGCAAGATTGATGGCCAACAGCTAACACTATATGAGCGTCCAATGACAAAGGTGAATGAGTTCAAATACCTAGGACTGTGGTTTGATAGCAAATACACATGGAAAATGCATATTAATCAAGTGGAAACAAAATGCAAAAAAGTATTACATTTATTGCGAGCTGTAGCTGGATGCAACTGGGGCGCAGATAAACAAGCATTAATAGACATTTACAGATCAATTATGAGGTCCACAATAGACTACGGTTGTATAGTGTATGGAGCAGCAGCAAAAACATCGCTTTTACAAATTGATAGAATACAATATAAAGCATTGCGGCTGTGTATTGGAGCAATAAAGTCATCCCCTATTAATGCAGTTCTGATAGAAGCAGGAGAGACACCGCTGGAGATCAGAAGAGAGAAACTTGCTCTGTCACACTGGGTCAGACTACAAGGTAGTGGAGAAGAAAATATTTCAAACAGAATATTAAAGGATTGCTGGGAATATGCAAAATTCCAGGGACGTGGGTTTGGCTGGACGAGTAAGGAAAGAACGAGGGCATATGGAGTGGAGAATATCCCATTTGCCAAAGCAACTCCATTTAGCAGTGTTCCCCCATGGCTGTTCCCAGAAGCTAACATAGATATGAATATCATAGAAAGGAAAAAAGAGTGGCAAATAAATGAAGTGGGAATTAAAACAAGTATGTATCTGAACGAAAAGTACTACAATTACCTACAAATGTATACAGATGGCTCTAAGAACAAGGAAGAGCGTGTTGGAGTTGGCATATACATCCCAGACTTTAAAATATCTATTTTAAAAAGAACATCTGATCAATTATCAGTGTATACAGCAGAAATGCTTGCTGTAATAATAGGATTGCAGTGGGTTGAAGAGGTCAGACCAGATAGGGTGGTTATATGTACAGATTCATTGTCCATATTACAAAGCATACAATCAACAACAACTACTAGAGAAGACATTCTCATAGAACTGAATAGCCTGTTAAAACTGCACAGAAGCGGCATAGATCTGCAGTTCTGCTGGGTGCCTGCACATGAGGGGGTGAAAGGGAACGAGTGTGCTGATAGATTAGCAAAAACTGCACTACAAAAGCAAATAACACTACCAGTTCAACTTGGTAAAGGAGAAGGAAAAGCAGTCATTAAGAAGAAAGGGATGGAGATCTGGCAGAAAAGGTGGGAGAAAGACCAGAAAGGCAAGGACTATCACAAAGTACAAAATACAATTACAATTAATATTCATAAAGAAAGAAACAGAAGGGAGGAAATCATGATGGCTAGACTCTGAATACATCACACGACTTTGAATAGTACGCTGTATATCATGGGGAAAAGTGACAGTAACAAGTGTGGGAACTGTGCAGTAAAAGAAGATGTAGAACATATATTGTTAAATTGTTACATCTATAAAGCGGAAAGAGAACAATTAAAGGCTAAAGTCTTAGAGGCAGAGAGGGAGTGGAGTGTGGTTGGTGTTTTGGGAACAAAAGGAGAGGGAGTAAAAGCTACCAGAAAGGCACTGTTTACATTTTTGAGTGAAACTGGGGTAGGAAAAATAATTTAACATTAGGTCAGGAAAGAACATAGATTTGTTTTGTTTTATTTATTTAATGGTTTTATTAATTATTTTTTATTTTATTTTGATTAGAACATAGGTTAATGAGTTGGAATGATGTGATGATGCATACTCATGTACAGTAGGTGGCGGTATGCACCTTTTAAGTTGTTTGCAATCCGCCAAAAGCAAGAGAAGAAGAAGAAGAAGAAGAAGAGGTCTCTTCCCTATCCAGATGCCGGAAGACTGTCCGTGGACTACCTCACTCTGCTGTTTAGGACCTGAAGATCCTCTGTGTTACTTGTGTGTCTTATGTACTCTGGAGGACCAGGTAGTGTAGGTTGTCGTGGCTTTATTTTCTCCCGCAGGGATTGGTTAGACCTCTGTGTAGCGGAGGGAAGCTCTGGGTCCTACTAGTGATGGCGAAATGAAGCTTTGAATGAAGCGTCGAACCACTTGGACAATTGTGTCGGAAATAGGTTCATTTCTCGAAGCTTCAGTTACAGCGACCTCTCCTGGCGAAGCGCAAGGCTGTAGTGGGTTTAACGTATCTCTGCCTTGAAAATTATTCGATGCACGCAGCACAATGAATATCATGTTCTATTTGCAATTAAAGATTGATAATTGTGTGTATTGGGTTATTGAGAAGAGACTAGAGAGTGCTAGAAATGTTTTTGGGTGGAGAGGGCCTTTTATCAGTCATTAAAGTATTAAAGTTGAAAAGCAATGATTAAAAGTTTAACTCTTCTGGGCTTTGAACCAGCTGCGCGGAGGACATCGCTGCATCCTGGTCGCCTGCCCTATCCATTGGACTATCTATTCCTTACACCAGGGGTGCCCACACTTTTTGGGCTGGTGAGCTACTTTTGAAATGACCAGCTAACCGAGGTCTACCAACCAAAAATAAAAACCCAAATTGCAAGGGTTGCTGAATAACACGTTTTATTTTTACATGGGATAACTACAATAGGGCTGCAACAAACGACTAATTTGATTATCGATTAATCTATAGATTAATGAAACGATTAATCGACTATTCGGACTACTACTGTGTGCCTTGCACAATTTCTCAAACGCTCTTATTTAGCCATCAACTTTTAGATTTAGTTTGAGGTTGTTTTAGGCATGTGGAAACTAACAATGAAGACAATAAAGATGAATACTTGATTCAAAAATACATATATTATTAAATTAACTTAACAAATTGTGAACAAAATTAACATTGCTTTTTATTTGAATTAAATAAATAATATTTCACATCAAAAGAAACAATGTTTTAACAAATCGTATTAAATAATGTGATGACAGAACTGTAAACAGAATAGCTGAAACTTTAACAAAATAAATAACTCAGTTACCTCTAATCATTAACCCATGTTTGTATCATGTAGTCAACTCCGTGTGTTGCTGCTAGCATACATAACACCTGACGTGGAAACGTTACTCGTGGATGGGGCTACAGAGCTACTCGAAAGACAGTCGAACCCGGTGCATTCCTCCGTCTGAATGTGGAGCACTTTTGCTAAATGTTTAGACAAATTGCTCGTGTTACCGCCCTTACATGCTAAACTCTTTTGGTGACGAGCATTGTCCACCTCAAGACGGGTAACATGTAACCACACCTTGGAGCGCTTCTCTCCACCATCTCCTCCGTGTGTTGCTGCATGTAGCAGCTGCGTGTGTGTAAACTGCCCCGCCCCCTTGCAAACAGACGGGGGAGAGAGAGATCTCTTCTGGATTGGAAAGGTCGAAAATACACCGACCATAGACGCATTTGTTTGTCTTTTTGCATGTTAGAAACGAGTTGGCGACACTAAGACTAAGAGATAATGTTTGTGTAGCAATAATACATGACCTTTCTCTTTCTCAACTCGCTACTCGGAGGGAAGTCGCTGTCATATGCCTTGTGAACACTCCGATAATGCCTCTCCACGTTACCTTTCTTTGGCAGAGCGACGCTTGCTTTACAAATAAGGCAAATAACCTTTGAATGTGACATCACAAACAAAGATTCTCCCTCCCATTCTGTGTGGAAGTGGTATGTCTTTAGCTTTTTGCTCGTTCCCGCACTCATTTTGTTGTTTGTCTCTCCCGGCACTTGACTGATTTTGTATCGCTTTGCATTCTGTGTTAACAGACTGGAAAGCAATAGGTCGCTTTTTCTGTCAATCAAGTCAACTCCTGAATTAAGTGGCAGGGAGGCCAAAGGAGGAGGGATCAAAACCTGTTTTGTCTATTTTAACGGAGCTGGATTTTTTTAAATGTATGAATGACTCGCGATCTACCAGCATTGCCCCCGCGGTCGACCGGTCGACCGCGGTCGACGTACTGGGCACCTCTGCCTTAGACCATTGAAGTGTTTTTATATTACTGATTTTCTTTTTGTTCACAACTTCTCCACATTTCGAAGTGTTTCACGAGCCAGAACGACCTATTTTTCTTCCTGGCTTGCTCTATAATTATCCAATTCAAATGCAATGCCAACAACAACAATTCAACAGCAACAACGCAAACTACGACAACAACCCACACATTGCTTAGAGCGGTTATATAGTGTTGAAGCGCTCCAATTTGAAACTGTTTCAACCTGTCACCTGTCAGAATCGAGACGAGGCAGTGCATTGAATCGCGAGATTGGACCGCGAACGAGTCAAGTGATTCATTCAGGAAATGAAGCAATTGCTGTTTCGACCGTCACATGTCACGTGATTTGAAGCAGTCGAACCACTTGGACAATTGTGTCGGAAATAGGTATAAATAGCCCATTTCCGCCACTTGAAAAAAGTCATAATTATGAGATAAAAAAGTCGAAATTATGAGATAAAAAGTCGAAATAATTAGATAAAAAGTCGAAATAATGAGATAAAAAGTCGAAATAATGAGATAAAAAGTCATAATTATGAGATAAAAAGTCGAAATAATGAGATAAAAAGTCGAAATTATGAGATAAAAAGTCGAAATTATGAGATAAAAAAGTCGAAATTATGAGATAAAAAGTGACTTTTGTAAATGTTAGATGTTACATATAGCCTATATTGCAGCTAAACTACAACAATGCAGTTCATAGCTTTGACTTTACCTGAACTATAACATATATGCCTATAGTTTTGTGGTAACGTTCATGTCACTAATGACAATAGTGTAGGCATACTGCTGCTGTGAGTTGCTAGCCTAACTCTAACCCGTAAATGCTATCTCAGCTACGGTACACCATTAATTATAGTAGCCTACATGTAACGCAGTGGTTAAAAAGTAATGCGTTAATTGAACATTGCACTGTCGTTCTTTATCGCTTTTCAGTTTGCTATTCTGGGGGAAATACTAATGCCATAGTGATCATTCAGTACATGGCCAAACCGAAGTAGTACAGTCAGATAGCATGGATAGCATTCATTATGCATGTGTTGAACTTTCCTCTCGGCTCCCAGACCGTAGTCGAGGAAACAGGGGATTACTCTGTGGTCTCCCAGGGCCGAAGCAACAAGCTTCAGGTTCAATAATATCGAAATGACTGGAGAGAGGCGAGCTGTTCTTTGGAGGCCGTTGCATTTATTTAGTTCTTCTTGTTACACAAAATACTTCACAGACCTATATTTTCCGCTGCTTCGTTTTACTTCCAGAAACATAAAAACGCTCGCTCACTCTCGTACATACTTGTCAACCCTCCCGATTTTCGCGGGAGACTCCCGATTTCATTGCCCTCTCCCGCTCTCCCGGTTTCCTCCCGGGGTCATATTTCTCCCGCATTTCTCCCGATTTCTGACAAAATCAGATTTACTCAGGAATATTTCCACTCGGACTTTAATACAGCTACACCATTGTTTGGTTTCCATGGTAACACGTCTCTTTAGTAGCGCGCGCAACTCAAAGTCTGAGAGGGTGCGGCAGATTGTCACAGAAAACAGAACAAGAATCGACAACTACTCTACTCTCTGCTCACTCCTTTACTGTAAAATACAGGTCCAGCCCACACATATGCTCCATCCAGGATGGTGCTACAGGCTGCAAGGCAGTGCACTTACAACTACAATAAGCATGTTAATGTTAATCTAACAGCTCCGGCGATCCACTAGCACCCCCCGCCCCCCATTTTGCATTTTGAAAGACTCCCGATTTCTGAGCTCTCAAGGTTGGCAAGTATGCTCTCGCACCATGCACACACACACACACACACACACACACACACACACACACACACACACACACACACACACACACACACACACACACACACACACACACACACACACACACACACACACGCACACACACACACACACACACACACACACACACACACACACACACACACACACACACACACACACACACGCACACACGCCACACCCCTCTCTCTCTCTCTCTCTCTCTCTCTCTCTTATATAGCGATCTCACTCTGCATGACCCTAATATCATAACACATGGATATCTCGGCTACTTGGCAAATCTAGAACTTAGTCAGGCTCTTGATAATGCGGGCAGGAGTGTGTTAGCAATATACGAGTTAGAGTAAGAGGAGAGAGTGAGGAAGTGTGGAAGAGAGAGTAAGCAAGAGAGGAGATGAGGAATAGGAAGAGAGGAGGAGAAGGAGGCAGAGGAGTAGGAGAGGAGGGACCAATTAGAACAAATGTTGAATTTTTCCTTATATTAAATATAGTCTTAATCACAACTAAAGTATAGCTTATAGGTAACTTATTTTCATGAAAGAGGGAAAAGCCTAATGGGAATGTTATAACAAGTCTGAAAATAGTCAACTATTGGTTTACATGCAACACAACATTTGCTGTTGAGATGTATCAACGTACAATGAAAGTTGTTGCCATGCAAGTGATAGCTAATTGTTTCATAAAATATTAATACAAGCCGGGTCAACCCTTTTTTACAAATCAGTTTTTGCTACACAGCTATGAAAAAAAGCAGAGCATTAAGTAAATAAACACGCTCATGGCATATGTAACAACTTTCCCTTCTTAATAAAAATTGCATTTTAAAAACATGAATTGAAGTTCCATTGGCTTCTTTAATTTGTTGAACATCCAGCCAAAAAGGTTATCGTCAACTAGTCACTGCAGGTGCTTTTTCATTCAGCGATGTCATAAGCTGCCTCACAATAAAATCAAAAGAAGTGAATATTTCCCCTTAACCACTTTAAAGATTGGATTTGTCATATCAGAGGCCAATTTACGAAAATCTGATAACCAAGAGTCCTATTTTAACTATTACAAGATCAAAAATCTAATAAAATGAAATAATGCTCCCCTTCCTCCTTAGTTGGAGAATTTGGAGTAAAGTTTATAGTCTTATTTAAACATGACATTTAAAGGTAGGGTAGATAAGTTTGAGAAACCGGCTCGAGATACGCTTTTTGTTATATTCCATGGAATGCTCTTAACATCCCGATAGCAATGAATACATTTAATGCTTTGACAATAAATCAATACAAAAAATGTCGTCTGTGGAAGCCGTAGTACTGTAAAAAGCACAACCAATCATCTGAGCCGGCCCGGCAAAAGTAACTGGATGGCCCACCTGCCTGTCAGCCTTCCATCTGTGCACAAACTTATCTCGTGCCCTCATTGGTCATGTGCGCGTTTGTGTGTTGGTGGAGGTGCTCTGTAAGGAAGTGGCAGATTTTCTCCGGTTGTGTATTTTCAAATTCTAGTGATCTCTAGCTGGTTTCTCCAACTTACACAACCTACCTGTGAAGATGCTTGAATACCAAAACGACAAACAAAAACGATTTTGTAAAAATCAACTTTAAAAATCAAATGTATTTAAGGTTACATTTAAGCTTTCATTTCATTCAACACAGGTGGAGAGGTTTTTTCAACTGTCACAAGATGGACGAGCTATCTGACTATTTAAGGTCACGACATGTGCCTGACGAAGACATACAGCGAATGGAACAGGAGAAGGTAGTTTATACTGTATATATTTTGTTTTTATATTTCTGAACATTTCTTGTTATTGTAGTAAAGTGTCTTTATTACATGTACAGCACTTTGGCTCAACCAAAAATCGTTTTTAAATTTGCTCTATAAATAAAACTTGATTTGATTTGATTTGATATAGGAAATATGTGACAATTCACAAATAAACATAAAAAAACCCAAAGTTTGGAAGAGCTTTGAAAATAATACCTGGAGCTGTGTATGCAGGTTTTTCATTGTTGTAATTTAATTCACTTGACCTAAGAATTCTTGATATATTTCTTCATTTTAGATGGATTCCAGTGTCATAACTCTCATGACAGATGACCAGCTGAGAGAGTATCTGCCATCCTATGGTGATCGACTGGCTGTTTTTGGATACTCTAGAAGGAAGGAAAAAGAACCCACGAGTCGCAAGTCAAAGCTCTTTGATCGACTTAGAGGAAAGCTCTCAAGAAACAAAGGTGATCATGTGTCTGAAACAGACCATCGAACCGCTCCAAAGAATGCTTAGAAGAATGCTCAGAAGAATGCTCAGAAGAATCAAAGAAAGATTGAAATTGGATGGGTGCATTTCAGAGAAGGGGAATTTGTGCAGGTACGCACCAAAAAGGGTGGAGGGACCAGAAAAGAGAGTGTCATGAAGGACAGTACAAAACAGAACCTAATTGAAAAGGCTGTGCAGTTGTTTTTTCCAGATGGAAAAAATGCAGAGGGGAGCCTTACTGATTTTGACATTGATTTAACGGACTTTCAGCTGCATTCATTAGAGGATAGTATCACAGTCAAGGAACTGTATGAAAAGACAAAATTACCTCTCTTACGTTTCTATTTAACAACCAAGAAGAGAGACATTGCCAGTGACATAAATCTGGTGGAAAACAATAGTGATGCAACTGCTCAAGAAGGTGAAAACACACATGCCAGACCTGATATCTATCACCTCTCTACAGACACATCTGCAACAGATCCGGTGGAGATAAGTAATTCAGATGTCATTTTTGTTGGAAGCAGCACAGTTTTTGCAAATGAAAACATTGATAGTGTTTCCCTTCTTTACACCACAGTCAACCCAACTGATGCATCCAGTTTGCAAGAACATGAAACACTGTTTCATGTCGGTGCTTTAGATGATAGTTGCATTGTAACTTTCCGCACAGACAGCATCTCTCTGATGGAGTACTCCAGTCTTGATGATACATTGCCTCTCTCTACGGAACTGTCTATTGAATCATCCATGCCTCCTTCAATGGATATGTTTCAGGAACAAGCCAATCAGAGAGAAAGAGTGAAGAAAATGATTGTTCTTCATCGTGGACAGATTCTCAGAGAACTTATTGTAGTGTTTTCTGAGGAAAATATCATGGAGAATGACTTTCACTTCCAAGTTATTCTTCCCGATGGAAAGCTTGAAAAAGCTGTGGATGATGGAGGTGTTATGAGGGATATACTGTCCGAATTTTGGAATGACTTTTATGAGCAGTGCACTATGGGAAATGGCTTCAAAGTGCCATACCTGCGTCATGATTTTGGTAAACAAGAATGGGAAAGTGTAGGCCGAATAATCACATTTGGCTGGCAAAAAGAGAAGTACCTTCCTGTTAAACTTTCACCTGTAATTCTGGAGCAAGCTCTTTTGGGCTTTGTTGAGAGTGATCTTGTGGACAGCTTTCTCAAGTATGTTTCAGAGTCTGAGCGGGTGATCTTTGAATCTTGTCGTTCAGATTTTGAAGGTGTGGACCAAGAAGAATTGTTGGAAATCATGGATATCCACAACTGCCGGCGGCTTCCAACAGCAGATAACTTTGAGCAAATCTTGAAGGAGATTGCTCACCAAAAACTGATTCAAGAGCCTGCTTTTGTGATTGAACAGTGGAACAACACACTTGCACCTCTTAGATCAGAGCTGAAAGGGATTGCAGCAGTCTATGAAGAGCTACAACCAACATCAAGAAAGATCATGAGATCAATGACTTACCCCAGTACACAGAATGCCCAGGAGAAACAAATGGTCAAGTATGTTAGTGCATATCTTAGAGAGTCAGACACCCAGCACCTCTCCCTTTTCCTCAGATTTTGCACAGGATCAGATTTGTTCACAGGAAAGAGCATCACTGTCAGCTTCACACAACTTCAGGGATTTCAAAGAAGACCTGTTGCTCATAAATGTGGCTGTTACTTGGAGTTGCCAGTCAGTTACGACCACTACCCAGATTTCCGACATGAAATGAACAAAGTCTTAGATAGCAACGTGTGGGTAATGGATATTGTCTAAGATACAAAGATTTCAGCTTACAGCAACTAGACTGCAATCAGAGGTTCACGTTTAGAATTTGTAGGTTTTCCAGATTATTGTGAAGGAAGTAATACAGCTTGTTTAACCTTACTGAGTGCCACCGCATCAACATCTTGTCAATATTTCTTTACTGCTTTTAGCAACTTTTGTTGAACATTGTTTTCAGTTTAAGAACATGTTTACGTTTCAATGCAGATAACTTTCTGTGAATACCTCAGTTAAGGAAGTAGTTTAAGATTGATGGTTTATATTGCTAGACTTCACTAATAACCTGAGTCTAAATCAGTTATTTCAGACAACAATGTATATCTTCCTTTGTTAAGCACTATTCTATTCAGGTGCTGTTCTTGTTATTTACCAAAAGACAGTTTGGCATTTAAACCACTCATAAACGTATCGATGGATTACAATTAAAGGCTGCTGATGCTGTAGCAAGTTAGATTAAAATGCAGTCAAAATGAAAACAGCAATTTTGGTTTCAGAGGTTTATTGAAGTCTGCCAGCTGATTGGTTGGATTCAGATAAATGGAAGGGGAGAAAGGAGCGAGGAGAGAGGAGTGTTTGAGGAAGTCACTCGCTCTGTCTCACTCTCTGCTGCCTGCTCTTCCCTGGCTTAGCACACCATTGTGAAAGCAGTGGGAGGATGGAGGGATGCAGAAGGAGAGAGGATGAAAAGGGAAACAGCTGCTGCCTTTAAACTGATGTTCTTCTTATGATACAGGACATGCTCAGTGACTCAGCCATCAAAGAGCTGCTTGGAAACAATTATATCCAGTCAAAATGAAAACAGCAATTTTGTATGCTACCTGTTTAAATAATTGAATAAATAATTATATTAATACATGTGTGTATTTTGCATTTGTATCCTGTTTTTACACATAGTCAATCAAAGGGCAACACATGACTTTGTTTGTGTGTACATACAAATATATGTACTGAGAATATTTGGTACATCTTTGACGTGTCTCAAACAGCTACAATTATATTTTCATTCATCACAGGTTCAAGTATATTATAATTCTGACAATTGCAATCAGTATTAGGGCTGTGCAATTTAATCGATCTTGCGATATATATCGATATTTTGTTTCCCGAGAAAGTATCGATATTTCAGCCGCGGGTATCGATACATTAACTCCCATTCAAATCCCCCGTGTTCCGCCTGGCACTCCGCTCGCTGCCCATTTCCCCCCCCCCCCCGTTCGCTTTGCTTGAAGAGCGATTACGTCAGCCAGCCGAGCCGCTAGTGTCGCTGTAGAGCAGGGGTGCCCACACTTTTTTGGCTGGTGAGCTACTTTTGAAATGACCAGCTAACCGAGGTCTACCAACCAAAAATAAAATCCCAAATTGCAAGGGTTGCTGAATAACACGTTTTATTTTTACATGGGATAACTACAATAGGGCTGCAACAAACGACTAATTTGATTATCGATTAATCTATAGATTAATGAAACGATTAATCGACTATTCGGACTACTACTGTGTGCCTTGCGCAATTTCTCAAACGCTCTTATTTAGCCATCAACTTTTAGATTTAGTTTGAGGTTGTTTTAGGCATGTGGAAACTAACAATGAAGACAATAAAGATGAATACTTGATTCAAAAATAAATATATTATTAAATTAACTTAACAAATTGTGAACAAAATTAACATTGCTTTTTATTTGAATTAAATAAATAATATTTCACATCAAAAGAAACAACAATGTTTTAACAAATCTTATTAAATAATCTGATGACAGAACTGGAAACAGAATAGCTTAAACTTTAACAAAATAAATAACTCAGTTACCTCTAATCATTAACCCATGTTTGTATAATGTAGTTAACTCCGTGTGTTGCTGCTAGCATACATAACACCTGACGTGGAAACGTTACTCGTGGATGGGGCTACAGAGCTATTAGAAAGACAGTCGAACCCGGTGCATTCCTCCGTCTGAATGTGGTGCACTTTTGCTAAATGTTTAGACAAATTGCTCGTGTTACCGCCCTTATATGCTAAACACTTTTGGTGACGAGCATTGTCCACCTCAAGACGGGTAACATGTAACCACACCTTGGAGCGCTTCTCTCCACCATCTCCTCCGTGTGTTGCTGCATGTAGCAGATGCGTGTGTGTAAACTGCCCCGCCCCCTTGCAAACAGACGGGGGAGAGAGATCTCTTCTGGATTGGAAAGATAGAAAATACACCGACCATAGACGCATTTGTTTGTCTTTTTGCATGTTAGAAACGAGTTGGCGACACTAAGACTAAGATATAATGTTTGTGTAGCAATAATACATGACCTTTCTCTTTCTCAACTCGCTACTCGGAGGGAAGTCGCTGTCATATGCCTTGTGAACACTCCGATAATGCCTCTCCACGTTACCTTTCTTTGGCAGAGCGACGCTTGCTTTACAAATAAGGCAAATAACCTTGAATGTGACATCACAAAAAAAGATTCTCCCTCCCATTCTGTGTGGAAGTGGTATGTCTTTAGCTTTTTGCTCGTTCCCGCACTCATTTTGTTGTTTGTCTCTCCCGGCACTTGACTGATTTTGTATCGCTTTGCATTATGGGTTAACAGACTGGAAAGCAATAGGTCGCTTTTTCTGTCAATCAAGTCAACTCCGGAATTAAGTGTCAGGGAGGCCAAGGGAGGAGGGATCAAAACCTGTTTTGTCTATTTTAACGGAGCTGGATTTTTTTAAATGTATGAATGACTCGCGATCTACCAGCATTGCCCGGTCGACCGCGGTCGACGTACTGGGCACCTCTGCTAGAGCATTTCTAGATACACAGACGCCGGTGTCTTCTTCTCGCAGTGAGTGCGAAGCGGTTCAGGAGAATGGCGGCAAACATTAACCACACTGGAGAGGGTCTTCTCTACCGCCGGAGATATCGGCCCAATCCCAAACCACTCCCTCGACGGAGTGAACTCCGTCTGTAGCCACACTCGCAGCTCAACGAGGCTCCCTCCTGTCAGATGGAGGGAGTAAATACAGCAGCAAGCTTTGGGACGGCCTCCCCTCTCTCCGGCAGAAACAGGAAATGCCGTAACTGTATGTAACAACGGTTTCAAATCAGCATCTCTTAGACAAAAAGTTTAAATTAATAACTCAAATAAAACTCCTAACATCTTTCATTGTGTTTCAAAGCTCTTTTAGTTTTAAACCTGATGTTTATAAGCTTCTTAGTTTTTGCAACGGTCTGTAAATATACACAACTTTATAATAAAATGCACACATTTACCTTTTTCTAGACTAAACACAGGTATGATCCTAAGTTAAAACATATGAGGTTATCATGAGGTTGTTAACATCGCAGTTTATCAGTGGATGTTTGCTGGAACTACTTGTTAACAGCTTGACAGCAGCGGACACACACAGCGCGACTCCGGTCAGGTAGAGACCGGTCTCAAGTCAGCACCGCTGCAGACTCGCTGTTTGAGGGCTTGATAGCCCACTCCCCCTCCACACCGCTCCACACTCGTAGGCGGACCCTCCGCGTGAACGCGCAAACGGAGGGGTAGGGTGTAGGGGGCGGTTTGGGAATGGGCCATCGTCACTGCTCAGAGAAGTGCACTTACTCACTTGGCTTAAATGTTACTCCTTTGGACTTGAATTATTGGCAGGTACATTTTACATTAAATGTTGTTCTTAGTGACTTGAATTATTGGCTACCTCATATTCTGTGTTAAGCTAAAAATGCTGTAAAAGAATCTGTTCAGAACAGGCCACCTGCTGCACCTTTTAATTCTCCATTGTCCATTGTGATACTGCACTTTATGTACTTACGTTTCAAAGGCTTGTAAGCTACAGTTGGCATTGTTTCAATAAATGAAACAAATTTTCTCACCATATCTTTTGAGTCATTTTGTCCGGCATTTGCAAGCTGTAGACTCTCTGTCTAGTCAGAGCCATATATTGTATAATTGATGCTTTCAGTTTTCAGTTGAATGAATTCAATCCAAGTCAATGGAACACTCACAAGATGTCACCAAAATCACAATGTCCCTTTAAAATCTTTCAGAAAATGATGTAAGTGTATCGAATTATATCGAATCGTATCGAATCGTATCGTTGGCTGAATATCGTGATATATATCGTATCGTGAGCTCAATATCGTGTATCGTATCGTATCGTGAGATTAGTGTATCGCTACAGCCCTAATCAGTATATATATTTCAATTTGTCCTGGGATGAAACAGGAAACACATTTCTGAAATATAAATTGTGACACTGCCCCAGGAAAGTTAATGATCCAGTTCATTGTTCATCAGTTGTCTGAGTGTGATATACAGGTTAACAGTTTCAAATACATCATTTGTTAATTTCAGATTATACTCTGACATTAGATCCACACAGATATGGAACACATCTTCATCACATGGGAAGTCCTTGAACACACACTCATCAAGGCAGACTTGAACTTTCTCCAGGTCCACGTGGTGCAAACAATCTCTGCCTCCATACAGGTGAGGGACTGCATGCAATATGGAGGGACGTCCATGGGGTGATCGTGAGTTATGGACTTGACGGACTCTGATTGTTCCAAGTCAATATAACCTCATTAAGTTCTTCCTAGGAGACAAATCATATTCAGTCAAATAGAAAGTAGAAAAATACTGGGCAGTGGTGATTACTGCCTTAGTCAAGTATAGTCCTGACCCATGGTTTGTTATATTTGTGAGATTTGTCTTCTAGTTTTACCATGGTAGGTTGGCACAATCATATTAATACCTGTAAAATGTAAATTGCAGCAGTGCAACTAATGTTATATCTTAACAGCTATACAAATGTGGTGGATAAACCCGAAAATAAAAATTCTTAAATACCTACTTATTTGACACAGCTACTCTGAATACCCACATATTTTTGTTAGCCAGAAACAATAACTTATTATTCACTCTATCCACGGAAAACAGGCAATTTCTATTTTACACATGTTCATTTGTGGCTCTTTAAAAATATTCACCACATTCAACATTTATTTATTTCATAATGTGACAAGTACCTGTATTATTTGTAGAAATCAGAACTGGATCAAGGACTTGTCCAAGAAGTTGTCTGAGAAGTAGCCATCTACACTCAGTTTGTCAAAAAGGTCCATCCAAAACTGGACACACTCACTTCGCAAGGTCAGCCACCATCGTTCAGTACGCTGGTTTCCAGTGCTTGGACCAAAGGTTACATTGTCTGTTTCAGCTTGGTTCTCAGAAAAATGCAAAAACTGCTGCATTTCAGCCATATGGCCATTTTCTGTTCCTAAATCAAGTCTGAGTCTGGCAGGGCACCCACCAGCATTAATAACAGCATCAATAAAGTAGCCAGCAATGATCTTCGGGTCTTTGTTTGTTTTGTAAGCTTCAAGCCATATCATCTTTCTTGAAAACCCGTCAATGCATCCACTGATTGCAATTCCAAATGGCTTAAGCTTGTCGTAACCATCAATGTGCCATACATAGTTTGGACCACAGCTGTGGTAGATGCGCCTTCGCAGTCTGTTTCTTGACCTCAGATCAACACCTTCACCATCCAATAACTGTAGCAGTATTCGCACTGTTTCTCTGTCAGTCACAATTCCATGTAACCAACATTTTTGGTGCATCCATCTGTAACCATGTGTCACGGCTTGGCTCTCAGCCATAACAAACGCAGCGATGAGACGACGACGTGAGTACGGAAAAAAGAGGAGTTTATTCACACTCCCCAAAACAACCGACCACCAAACAGGGTTAACAAGCTCTATGCAGGAGGATAGCTGTTCCGGGCTGCTCTTCCTCCTACGTTCCCCCGGGCAGAGAGAGAGCCACTGCAGCCTACTTAGACCCTTTATGGAGGCGCTGATCAGATTGGGAGCACCTGGAGAGAGGCTGCACCTGGATACAATCAGGGAGAGAGAAGCACACACACCCACACACAAAGGCACACCCACACCAGCATAGGCAGTGAAGCAGGGGTCGTCACACCCCCCCCCTTAAAGTCGGTGTCCGCAGGGCCACCGGCACCACCAACCAACCCCATCCCAAACCAAAGCAAAAGGTCATGGAAAACAAAACCCCACATATGGAACTCCCCCAGGTCCCTAATGAAAAAAACAACAAAAAAAAACCACCACCTTCACACAGCAATCCTCTCCTTCAACGCCCAGCCACACCTTTAGCAACACCAGTATCTGAGAAGCACTATTTAAAAAGAATGGGCAGAGCAAGAAAGATTTATCACAGTATGACAGTCAATATATATACATTAAGGTAAGACCTAACCATACTTAGTGCCATGGGGCTCGTGACAGCGCGTCAGCAATAACATTGTCAGACCCCCTAATGTGCCTAACATCAAGGTTGTAAGCCTGAAGAAACAAAGACCACCTCGTCAGTCTTTGGTTAGGACACTTCATTGAATGCAAAAAGGTCAGGGGATTGTGATCTGTGTAAACCAAAATTGGTCCTCCTGCTCCCACATATACAGGACTGTCTCAGAAAATTAGAATATTGTGATAAAGTTCTTTATTTTCTGTAATGCAATTAAAAAAACAAAAATGTCATACATTCTGGATTCATTACAAATCAACTGAAATATTGCAAGCCTTTTATTATTTTAATATTGCTGATTATGGCATACAGCTTAAGAAAACTCAAATATCCTATCTCTAAATATTAGAATATCATGAAAAAGTATACTAGTAGGGTGTTCAACGAATCACTTGAATCGTCTAATTAACTCGAAACACCTGCAAGGGTTTCCTGAGCCTTGAAAAACACTCAGCTTGGTTCAGTAAACTAAATCACAAGTATGGGGAAGACTGCTGATCTGACTGCTGTCCAGAGGACCGTCATTGACACCCTCCATCAGGAGGGTAAGACACAAAAAGAAATTTCTCAAAGAGCAAGCTGTTCACAGAGTGCAGTTTCAAAGCACATCCACAAAAAGTCTGTTGGAAGGGGGAAATGTGGCAGGAAACGCTGCACAACCAAGAGAGATGACCGCAGCCTTAACAGCATTGTGAAGAAGAGTCGCTTCCAGAATTTGGGGGAGCTTCAAAGACAGTGGACTGAAGCTGGAGTCCAGGTATCAAAAGTCACTGTTCACAGACGTGTCCGGGAAATGGGCTACAATAGCCGTATTCCCATGGTCAAGCCACTTCTGAACTCAAGACAACGGAAGAGGCGTCTGACTTGGGCTAAGGAAAAGAAGCACTGGACAGTTGCACAGTGGTCCAAAGTCCTCTTTTCAGACGAAAGCAAGTTTTGTATTTCATTTGGAAGTCAAGGCGCCAGAGTCTGGAGAAAGGCTGGAGAGGAGCAAAATCCAAGTTGCTTGAAATCCAGTGTGAAGTTCCCACAGTCAGCGATGGTTTGGGGAGCCATGTCAGCTGCTGGTGTTGGTCCACTGTGTTTCATCAAGCCCAGAGTAAATGCAGCTGTGTACCAAGAGATTTTAGAGCACTACATGCTTCCGTCTGCTGAAAAGCTCTATGGAGATGAGGAATTCATTTTCCAGCATGATCTGGCACCTGCCCACAGTGCCAAAACCACCAGTAACTGGTGTACTGACCATGGCATTACTGTCCTCGATTGGCCTGCAAATTCCCCTGACCTGAACCCCATAGAGAATATGTGGGGTATTGTGAAGAAGAAGCTGAAAGACACCAGACCCAACAATGCTAATGAGCTAAAGGCCGCTATTGAAGCATCCTGGGCATCCATAACACCTCAGCAATGCCACAGGCTGATTGCCTCCATGCCACGCCGCATTGATGCAGTAATCCGTGCAAAAGGATTCCCAACCAAGTACTGAGTGCATTAATGGACATTTTCAAATGTTTGATTGTGTTTTGCTGTTATAAATCTTTTTTTTTTACTTGGTCTGAGGAACTATTCTAATTTTTTGAGATAGGATATTTGAGTTTTCTTAAGCTGTATGCCATAATCAGCAATATTAAAATAATAAAAGGCTTGCAATATTTCAGTTGATTTGTAATGAATCCAGAATGTATGACATTTTTGTTTTTTTAATTGCATTACAGAAAATAAAGAACTTTATCACAATATTCTAATTTTCTGAGACAGTCCTGTACAGTGAAATGCTGCAACGCCCAAATGAGTGCTAACGCTTCCTTCTCAATCACCGAATAATTCCTTTGGTAACTGTTAAGTTTCTTTGAAAAGAAACTGACGGGTCTCTCCACCCCCCCCCCCCCTTGTCAAGCTGGAGCAGAACCGCACCGACTCCCACCTGGCTTGCATCTACTTGGAGACTAAAAGGACGATCAAAACATGGAGCCGCTAACGCCTGAGAGGAACACAACAGAGACTTAACCCTATCAAACGCTCTCTGACAGTCGACCGACCAAGTATATTTTACCTTAGCCCTAAGAAGTTCAGTCAAAGGAAACACTGTAGTGGAAAAATGTTCACAGAACCTCCTGTAGTAACCCACCATACCCAAAAATCTCTGGAGTTCCTTTTTGGTTGTGGGTTGTGGGTATTCAGATATTGCTCTGACCTTGGCCAGAACTGGAGCCACACAACCCTGACCCACCACATGGCCAAGATATGTCACTGTTGCCTTTGCAAAGGCACATTTGGCCAAATTAATAGTCAGATGTGCCTCCGTCAACCGTTCAAACAACCTCTCGATGCGCTGAACATGAGCAGTCCAAGTGTCACTGCAAATTACCAAATCGTCTAGATACACCGTACAACCCTCTAAACCCGACACCACGCGATTCATCAAACGTTGGAATGTAGCAGGAGCATTTTTTAACCCAAACGGCATTACCTTATATGGATAAAGTCCAGATGGTGTGATAAATGCTGCTATTTCCTGTGCCCGCTTGGACAAGGGGATCTGCCAATAACCTTTAAGCAAATCAAATTTGCTAACATACTTTGCGGACCCCACCTGATCTATACAGTCATCCATCCGTGGCAAAGGAAAAGAGTCAGATTTTGTCACCGCATTCACTTTTCTTAGATCAGTACAGAATCTAGGTGTCCCATCCTGCTTTGGCACCAAAATACATGGAGACGCCCAACTAGATGCTGATGGGACAGCAATTTTGTTCTCCAACATGTAATTAATCTCTGCATCCAGCCGATTGCGCTTAACTGGTGGCATGCGATAAAAATGTTGCTTAATCGGCTGAGCGTCCCCAACATCAATATCATGCTCAGCCCAGTCAGTTTGCGACGGAGTGTCTCCAAACAGACACAGATATTTGTGTACCAATGCTGAGAGTTCCTCACGTCTTGATTCCGCCAAATGAGACAACAACTGTCTAAATTATCTAGCGATTCCGAATTTCTCAAATGACCACAGAGCAAACTATCATCAGGTTCAGGCACTACATCTCCCTCATGCATCAAACCATGTGTCACCGCAACAGCCGGCTGCACCTCATCCTTCTCCACCTCTGTGTCCGTGTTAACCTCCCGCTTGTGGTAGGGTTTCAGAAGATTTATATGACAGAGGCGTTTAGTCTTCCTTCGTTCTGGTGTTGCCACAACATAATTTAAATCAGAAGTTTTCTCAATGATAGTGTACGGACCTGAATATTTAGCCTGAAATGGGGAACCAACAATAGGCATAAGTGATAGAACCTGGTCACCTGGATTAAACTCCTGTCGTGCCGAACGACGGTCATACAACTCCTTCATTTTACTTTGAGACACTGACAACTTTTCCCGTGCCATACTTAAAGCAACAATCAAACGACGTCTGAAGCCATTCACATAATCCACCAAGCTCCGTGGTGGCTCAGGGTCCACACAACCCTCTTTCAGCACTGCCAAGGGGCCCCGTACAGCATGTCCGAAAACCAACTCATTAGGGCTAAACCCCGTACCTTCATGTACCGCCTCCCTTGCAGTCAACATCAACCAAGGAAGACCTTCCTCCCAGTCTCCATCTAGCTCAATACAGTAAGCACGTAACAAGGATTTCAATGTCTGGTGAAACCTTTCCAAAGCACCCTGACTTTGGGCGTGGTAAGCTGTTGACTGGTTCTTCTTAATCTTCAAAAGCTTCAACACCTGAGCAAACATGTGAGACGAAAAATTGGAGCCTTGATCACTCTGAACGACCTTAGGAATACCAAATATTGAGATAAACTGCAACAAGGCCCTAACCACCGCCTTAGTTGTAATCGACCTCAAAGGATAAGCCGCTGGATACCTAGTGGTTTGACACATCACAGTCAGCAGATATTTGCAACCAGACTTTGAACATGGTAAAGGGCCCACACAATCCACAATGAGATGTGTAAATGGTTCACTTACCACTTGTATCGGCTGTAGTGGTGCTGGTTTGATCTTCTGGTTCGGTTTCCCTGTCAGCTGACACACATGACATGTTCTAATATACTGCGACACATCTGTCTTAAGACGTGGCCAGAAGTAGTGTTTCAGGATGTTCCAATATGTTTTCCGAACCCCAAAGTGTCCACACTCATCATGTGCGACTTTCAGGACAAGAGGACGAAGCTTAGTTGGCACCACCAGCTGGAAAACCTCAGTCCCTGCACCATCAACAGCCCTCCATCTCCTAAACAACAAGTCATTACGCAACATGTATCCACTTGAAGCGTTTTTCCCTCTCTGCCACTGGCACAGCACAGTCAAAAAGGCCTTTCAGCGAAGCATCCTGACGTTGCTCCTCTCCCACCTCATGGTGTGTAAGTAACACCGAAAACTCAGACAAAGATGGAACCTCCACTGTGTCAGTTGACTTCCCATGTGATAGCAAGTCCTGATCCCTTTTGGCCCTAGCCCTTGTGATCACACACGCGGCCGTAACGTCTGGCACCACTGTAGAGCGCTTCTCAGATGCTGACTCAATCAGACCACCAGTGACTAACAACACAGAAGGGCCATCAGCCCAGACTTTACCACCTGCCAAATCGTTACCCAGAATGAAATGTATCCCCTCGATTGGAAAAGCTGGACGTACCCCAATAGCTACATCCCCTTTAACAAGGTCACAGTCGAGATACATCCTATGGACAGGAACAGGAAAAACCGTTAATCCCATCCCCCGAGTCTGAACCGTGTCACCAGTGTCACTTTCCTCAGACAAAGGCAGAACCGAGTCAACAATAAAGGAGTCAAATGCACCTGTATCCCTCAAAATTTTAATTGGAACTTTGACATTGCTACCCACCAATGACACCAAGCCGTCTCTTATAAAAGGAGCATAGGACGCCAGAACCTCAGGTCCACATAAGTGGTCCGTAAGCACCTCGTCAAGACAGCAGCTACTCACAGGAGCAGCAAATGCAACCGGTTTACCGACAAATCTTCCTCCCTTGGATTTTGCTCTAAGCACCGGACAGTCTGGTTTCCAATGGCCTTTCTCACGACAATAGTTACAACTATCCTCAGATTTCTCCCAAGCCACTTTCTTTAGATCCATCCCCAATGACCCAACATCAACAGACCTTCCACTTCCCCCAAACACAGGTAGATCTCCAGCACGCCCTCCGAACCTGCCCTTATGCAGTAACACAAACTCATCCGCTGCTACTGCAGCCTCGGATGCCGAAGTTACCCTGTGTTCTATTATATAGGTTGCAATGCTGTCAGGAAGGATGTTTTTGAACTGTTCCAAAATCATGAGTTCACCCAATTTGTCAAAGGAAGTGATGTCCATAGCAGCTAACCAACGTTTAAAATGAACAGACAAATCCCTCGCCATTTCCACATAAGTCTGACCCTGTTTTTTCTCCAAGGACCTAAAACGCTGTCGATAAGCCTCTGGAACAAGTTCATAAGCTCTAAGCACCGCCCATTTTATTTTAACATAGCTAGAGCTATCCTCCGAACACAACGCGGAATATGCGGACTGTGCTCTTCCTGTGAGTACACACTGAAGCATCAGGGCACAGTCTGCATCCGGCCAATCCCTAGCTTTAGCCACCCGTTCAAAAAGCAAAAAAAAAGTGTCAGGATCACTTTCATTAAATTGCGGCAACAAGCGCAAGTTGTTAGCATCGAACCGCTGAGGAGACCTGGGCACCTGTTCACCGTGTCGCTCACCCAACACCGCACTACCTCTGCCTATGGAAAGACGCTGTCCTTCCATATCAAGTTTGGCTTTCTCAGTCTCCTGCCGTATCCTCTCCACTGCAATCTCCTTTTCAAACTCCATCTCATACCTCATTTTGTCATGACTCAGCTGCAACAACAACATCTCCTTCTGCTGCTCAAAGGACAGTAAACTAGCCTGCAACAGAGGTTTTAACACCCCCTCCTTAACTTCCGGAAGCACACCAGTTTCACGTAATACTGACACAATAGAGGTTTTTATAGTGCTTTTTAGCCTCTTATCGCCAACGATTTCCACCGAGAAATGTTCCGCAATAACGAGCAGCTGCTCCATTGAGAAATTTTCAAGGGCTTCCTGAGAGGGAGCACTGATAAACGCGTCTACCTCCGCCATACTACAACGCAACACCGAGTTTACAGTGAGACAAAAGAGAGAAAAGAGAAAAAAAAACTGATTGGAGTTTCCCCACTAACTACGACACCCGCTAACTAATCTCCTCCCTGGTCTTCATGTGGTTACTTGCGGCGGGTACTTATGCACTAAAGACCGCTGGCCGAGCAAAGCGACTAGCAAGCTAGCAAAAATACTACGACCACGGCCATGCCCCCAAACCGAAGCTTCAGCCACTTTCACCACAACATTAACACCCCGCACAACGGTCCCAAGGGAACCGTCGCTACCACCTATCAGGAGAAACCCCACACAAAATAACGAACGAACTCACACGCACCCAAGCTTATCTTACCGGTTTGGACGAGCCCCCAGCTGTCACGGCTTGGCTCTCAGCCATAACAAACGCAGCGATGAGACGACGACGTGAGTACGGAAAAAAGAGGAGTTTATTCACACTCCCCAAAACAACCGACCACCAAACAGGGTTAACAAGCTCTATGCAGGAGGATAGCTGTTCCGGGCTGCTCTTCCTCCTACGTTCCCCCGGGTATAGAGAGAGCCACTGCAGCCTACTTACACCCTTTATGGAGGCGCTGATCAGATTGGGAGCACCTGGAGAGAGGCTGCACCTGGATACAATCAGGGAGAGAGAAGCACACACACCCACACACAAAGGCACACCCACACCAGCATAGGCAGTGAAGCAGGGGTCGTCACACCATGACACTGACCAGATGTTTCCAGTTGCTGTTCAATGAAGATTGCCACCTCAGCCACATCGGTTTTATTCTTTCGACGCCAGAGCTGCTTCTTGCTTAAAATCCTTTCAAGGGTGCGTTTGCTTAGTACAACTCCATGTGAATCAGCAAGCAAATTAAGTATTTAATCTGTTGTAAATCCACGTTTAAAGTAGTCCTCAATGTACTCACAATCGATTTCCGTGTCAAGATAAATAGGAGAACTCGAGCCAAAGAGCTGCTTTATCTCATAATGGCTTTTTATCTCATAATTATGACTTTTTATCTCATAATTATGACTTTTTATCTCATAATTTCGACTTTTTATCTCATAATTATGACTTTTTATCTCATTATTTCGACTTTTTATCTCATAATTATGACTTTTTATCTCATTATTTCGACTTTTTATCTCATAATTATGACTTTTTATCTCATTATTTCGACTTTTTATCTCATAATTTCGACTTTTTTATCTCATTATTTCGACTTTTTATCTCATAATTTCGAATTTTTTATCTCATTATTTCGACTTTTTATCTCATAATTTCGACTTTTTAGATACAATCAGGGATACAATCAGGGAGAGAGAAGCACACACACCCACACACAAAGGCACACCCACACCAGCATAGGCAGTGAAGCAGGGGTCGTCACACCATGACACTGACCAGATGTTTCCAGTTGCTGTTCAATGAAGATTGCCACCTCAGCCACATAATTATGACTTTTTATCTCATTATTTCGACTTTTTATCTCATAATTATGACTTTTTATCTCATTATTTCGACTTTTTATCTCATAATTATGACTTTTTATCTCATTATTTCGACTTTTTATCTCATAATTATGACTTTTTATCTCATTATTTCGACTTTTTATCTCATAATTATGACTTTTTATCTCATTATTTCGACTTTTTATCTCATTATTTCGACTTTTTTATCTCATTATTTCGACTTTTTATCTCATTATTTCGACTTTTTATCTCATTATTTCGACTTTTTATCTCATAATTTCGACTTTTTATCTCATTATTTCGACTTTTTATCTCATTATTTCGACTTTTTATCTGATAATTTCGACTTTTTATCTCATTATTTCGACTTTTTATCTCATAATTTCGACTTTTTATCTGATAATTTCGACTTTTTTATCTCATAATTATGACTTTTTATCTCATTATTTCGACTTTTTATCTCATAATTATGACTTTTTATCTCATTATTTCGACTTTTTATCTCATAATTATGACTTTTTATCTCATTATTTCGACTTTTTATCTCATAATTATGACTTTTTTATCTCATTATTTCGACTTTTTATCTCATTATTTCGACTTTTTTATCTCATAATTTCGACTTTTTATCTCATAATTTCGACTTTTTATCTCATAATTTCGACTTTTTATCTCATTATTTCGACTTTTTATCTGATTTCGACTTTTTTATCTCATTATTTCAACTTTATATCTCATAATTTCGACTTTTTTATCTCATTATTTCGACTTTTTATCTCATTATTTCGACTTTTTATCTCATTATTTCGACTTTTTTATCTCATTATTTCGACTTTTTATCTCATAATTTCGACTTTTTATCTCATTATTTCGACTTTTTATCTCATTATTTTGACTTTTTATCTGATAATTTCGACTTTTTTATCTCATTATTTCGACTTTTTATCTCATAATTTCGACTTTTTATCTCATAATTTCGACTTTTTATCTCATAATTTCGACTTTTTATCTCATTATTTCGACTTTTTATCTCATAATTTCGACTTTTTATCTCATTATTTCGACTTTTTATCTCATTATTTCGACTTTTTATCTGATAATTTCGACTTTTTTATCTCATTATTTCGACTTTTTATCTCATAATTTCGACTTTTTATCTCATAATTTCGACTTTTTATCTCATTATTTCGACTTTTTATCTCATAATTTCGACTTTTTATCTCATTATTTCGACTTTTTATCTCATAATTTCGACTTTTTATCTCATAATTTCGACTTTTTTATCTCATTATTTCGACTTTTTATCTCATAATTTCGACTTTTTATCTCATAATTTCGACTTTTTATCTCATTATTTCGACTTTTTATCTCATTATTTCGACTTTTTATCTCATTATTTCGACTTTTTTATCTCATAATTTCGACTTTTTATCTCATAATTTCAACTTTTTATCTCATAATTATGACTTTTTATCTCATTATTTCGACTTTTTATCTCATTATTTCGACTTTTTTATCTCATTATTTCGACTTTTTATCTCATAATTTCGACTTTTTTATCTCATAATTTCGACTTTTTATCTCATTATTTCGACTTTTTATCTCATAATTATGACTTTTTATCTCATTATTTCGACTTTTTTATCTCATAATTTCGACTTTTTATCTCATAATTTCAACTTTTTATCTCATAATTTCGACTTTTTTATCTCATAATTATGACTTTTCATGGGCATTTTATTTTTTTCAAGTAGCGGAAATGGGCTTCCATATTAATATATATATATATATAGAACTATAAATAAATATAAATATGTGTATATATATGTAGAACTATAAATACATATAAATATGTATATATATATATATATATAGAACTATAAATAAATATAAATGTGTATATATATATATAGAACTATAAATACATATAAATATGTGTATATATATATAGAACTATAAATAAATATAAATGTGTATATATATATATAGAACTATAAATACATATAAATATGTGTATATATATATAGAACTATAAATAAATATAAATATGTGTATATATATGTAGAACTATAAATAAATATAAATATGTAAATATATATATATATATATAGAACTATAAATAAATATAAATGTGTATATATATATATATATATAGAACTATAAATACATATAAATATGTGTATATATATAGAACTATAAATAAATATAAATGTGTATATATATATATAGAACTATAAATACATATAAATATGTGTATATATATATATAGAACTATAAATAAATATAAATGTGTATATATATATATAACTATAAATAAATATAAATATGTATATATATATATATATATATATATAACTATAAATAAATATAAATATGTGTAAATAGAACTATAAATAAATATAAATATGTATATATATATATATATAAATATATAAACTGTATGTATCATGAATATCATTTACAAATAAAGATGGATGAATGCGTGTATTGTGTTATTGAGGAGAGGGTTCAGGCAAAATATGGCATAGGTTATGGTGTGCTTGTGTAACTTTGGCAGGGGGTGTTCATGTGGGATGGGGAACACTCAACGATTTTTATTCAGGAACATTATTTTTTCAACAGTTTTTGGATTGAGCCGATTTCTTTTCTTGCTTACAATTTCCCCGCATTTTGAAAACACTCGCTCAGATGGAACCGATGATGCTGGCATGCATAAAAATTGTTTTGCCAGTTTGAACAGATTAGGATACACATTTTGATGGTCCACCCAGTATGCCAGTGGGTCTTTCGATCTTTCCAGCGGTGGATCAGTCATGTACCGCTGCACCTCCACTGTAGCATCTGCTGTGGCATTCCTTGCCGTCCTCGCTTCAGAAGCATCTCTGTCCAGAGTTTCCCAAAGGTTAAGACCTGAAAGACAAACATGACTGTAATCATCAGTACTGAAAGGTTTCAATGTGTATCCTTTTTTACTTGTACATATTTTGTCCTGCATTTTATCAATTAACTTTTTATAACATTACCTGTGGATGATGGATTGTCAACATTTGCTGGTGCCGGTTGAGCTGATGTGGAGGGCTGTTCTTCTGTAGGTGTGTCAGGTTGTGCGTTTTTCCTCAGTTGTGTGCAAAATGCTGTGAGTCGTTTAACTGATGCCGCCGCCTGTACTTGATTGTAGAATCCAATAGTTTTGAATCTAGGATCCAGCAGTGTTGACAGGGTCAATGCAGTTTGGCTCTCCGTGGTGTCAAACTTGTTTTGCATATTTGACACCATGTTCTGTCCCAGTAGTTTTGATGTGTCGTGGCTTGTTTTTCCAATTGTGTCGTACAAGTATAGCATTAACATTTTCGTTATTGGGATGATCTTGGACCCTGAGACTCTCTTCTCCTCGGAGAGTTCCACTGTTGCCTGGAAAAAGGGGGAGAGCAATTGCAGGCATGCATCTGCTGTTTCATAGTCCTCAGAGGACAGAGGTCTCACATCTGTTTTCAGCGTCGCAAGAGCTGCTCCCACTGACTGCCTCTCTTTGAAAAGGCGTTGTAGCATTAGGTAGGTGCTGTTCCAGCGGGTGTCCACTTCCTGAATAAGCTTCAGCACAGGGCGATTCATCTACTCCTGCACTTCTCTGAGCTTCTCCTTTGCTGTTGTGCTGGTTTTAAAGAACGTGACTACTTTTCTAGCCCTTGTGCGTAGGTCTTGTAGGCCAGGAGTTGCATCCGGAGATTTCTTCACCACTAAATTTAGTGAATGAGCAAAGCAAAGTGCATGTCTTAGATTTAAACTTCTGACAGAGGCAACCATATTTGCTCCTGCATCCGTCACAATTGAGGTCACTTTGCCTTCAGTGCCCCATTCCTCCATGAGAGACCTCATTGCAGCAGTGATGTTAACCGCTGTATGAGCTTCAGGGAAAGGCAGCACTCCCAAAAGCACTGTGGCCAGCTTCGCAGAGTCATCCACATAATGGCAGGTCACTGCTAGATATGCGTCCATATTAATGGAGGTCCACATATCAGCAGTCAGGCTCACAGCCTCTACCCTCTGCATTACAGCCTTGGCCTTCGTCTTCTCCTCCTCATAGTGCTTGACCACCATCTCCTTTAGAACCCGTCTGGATGGAAGAGTGTATCTAGGATCAAGCAAGGCCACAAGCTCCTTGAAGCCACAGTCATCCACGATGGAAAAAGGCTGCGAGTCTTTCACCACCATATTCACAAGAGCCCCATCCAGCTCTCGCTTCCGGTCCACTAAAACAAATAAATAAAGACATAAAGAATAAAAACAAAACCAAAAAGAGCAAATAATAATTTATGTGAAATTGCACTCAAAGGAAGCAGACTTGTGAGCAGTCTATGCTTGTGAGTCATGGAATACAGTCATAGCATATTGTGTTAGTGTTACTAGTTAAAAATAATATAATACATACCATGTATGTTCCCCAGGTTCACAGCAGCTCCATGTTTGGCACTGAAGTGCCTAATCATGGAGGAAGTATTCCCATGATACTTCAGTTCAGTTGAACACACCAAGCACTGAACCTGTAGAGAAAGGCATTTGTAAATAAAAATGCAATTTCAGTCTATAAAGCTATAGCCTAATGGTTACATTGATCATATACATAATTGTACTTTAATGCTACTTAATATAGATTTGAGATAAACCATAGCTATAATACTGTAGTTGTCCAACCTTATCATGCGCAATCAGATTGAAGTGATCCCACATCTCAGAACGACGTCTCTTCCTGGCTGGCTCCATAATGATCCAAACGCAATACTAACAACTCAACAGCAACAAGGCAAACTACGACGACAATCCCACAGATTGCCAAATTGTGCATGTTTTTGAGCGGTTATAAAGTGTCACTTACTAAGTGATGCTCAAATTCAAACAGTTTCAACCAGTCAGAATCGAGACGAGGCACTGCATTGAATCACCTGATTGGACGGCGAACCAGTGAGTTGATTCATTCAGGAAATGAAGCAGTTGCTGGTTCGGACGTCACATGTCACGTGATTTGAAGCAGTTGCTGCTTCGGACGTCACATGTCACGTGATTTGAAGCAAGCTTCGAAGCACTGCTTCTATGGAATTGGAAGTCCAGGGTTGAAGCTCCGTTCGAAGCTTCAGTGTCAAACTGCCATCACTAGGTCCTACGGCCCGTGATGTGGCTGGCCCAGGCCCCGTTGTTTTTCCTGTCCTCCAGCCCTTGTTCATTTGTCGGTTGGCCATGTGAGTACGGTTGTGTCTGGAATAAATAAGAAGCCGTTTAATGCTGCGTGTATGCCGTGTTTTATTTTATGTTGCGGGTCTCCCCACGAGCCACTACCACTAAGTAGGGGGCGGGTCGTAACACACACACACACACACACACACACACACACACACACACACACACACACACAGTCACACACACACAGTCACACACACACACACACACACACACACACACACACACACACACACACACACACACACACACACACACACACACACACACACACACACACACACACACACACACACACACACACACACACACACAGTATAATCAGGGAAAAAACACGTCTCAGATATTGAGCACCTTTGTGTTTTACCAGGTTTTTGCAAACCACACACAGACATAATGTGACATTTTCTTTCAAGGACCTTTACATATACAGTACAGTCTATGTAGAGAAAACATCAAACATCATTATTAAAGATAAGATAGAAAGTTATGGGCGATCTTTGAGCGGTTTAATATGGCTCTAATATGAACTTGTTTCTTTCTCACTGTGTACCTGCAGGATCCTGGAGGCCTGCTCCATGCTGACCTCCACACCCAGCCTGTGCAGTGAGTGCTGGATCTCCCCCTCATCAATTCGACCTTAGAACAGAATGTCTGTAGATTTCTCCAAAATTCACCAGAAGTTAGATCAGGCGTGTCGAACTCAATTCCACTAAAGGCCACACTGAGATATCATAATCACTTAAAAAGGCCAATTATATATAGTATTTTTATATACATTTCTTTATATTGAAAATAAATAACATTTTGAGCAACAAAAAAAAAAAGATAGTCAACAAGAAAAGTTGCTTCGCCATCATAGCATTTAGCTAAACCAAAACAAATAACTTGGATTTCGATTACATTTTTACAAGTTGGCTAACATACAGCCAACTAAAACCAACAGGTTTCACAGGTCTGATTATAAAAAGTCAATGGTAGTTTTTTTTTCCTGGCATGCAATAATATCAACAAAAAACCCTAAAAAGTATAAAATAAGCTCTGCAGTTAAATCTTACATGGGATTTCACAAACCTATACATGATGCATCAGTGTTGGTATGCCCTTTAGTAACACAGACACCTGTTTCTAGCTAGCAGACATCTTTAATGCAATATATACAAATGTATTAAGAGCCTATACTGATATAAGGGCTACACCCAAACAAGCAAGGGGCCAGATTGGCCAATGGGCATTGAGCTTGGTGTGTGTGTGTGTGTGTGTGTGTGTGTGTGTGTGTGTGTGTGTGTGTGTGTGTGTGTGTGTGTGTGTGTGTGTGTGTGTGTGTGTGTGTGTGTGTGTGTGTGTGTGTGTGTGCGTGTGTACACACACACGCGCGCACTTGCGCGCGCTTGCCCACACCATCCTTGTTGCGGTCCAGGCTGTTGAAGAGGAGCCACAGCCTCCTCTCGTGAGCCCACAGGTACTGGGAGAACTCTTGGAAGTCCAGTAAACCATCGCGGTTGATGTCGCTCTCCAGGACTATCTGTTGGGGGGGGAGTGATGTCATTCAATAGCTAGCTACAGACAGGTGCTCCATATATGATGGAGCAGGTGGAGATGGCGGGGGTGTATAGGTGAGGGTGTGTTGGTAATGTAGACAGCACTGAAGCATGGGCGCGGGAAGGGGGGTGCTGAGGGCGCTGCAGCACTCCCTAGCGGCAGGCAGGGGGTGCGGAGCTCCCCTGTCTGAATTATTATTTGACTGTTATTGCTGCTCCCGCTGTGCATAATCTGTGTAATATGTAGCCAATAAATTCCACATTGTTGGTATAATAATATTTTGGCCTGCCCCGAATGTGTTTTCTGTAGCCCCGGACAATTCTACCTCAATAATATAATACATTAACCGTGCTTTACGTGAACCTCATCAAGACACTAGAAAGGACGGCAGGACTGTAATTTTCTCATGTTCAGTGAATGCAACCAGACCAATCAGAGAGTTAGATGGAAATAAAAGTGTGCTTGTGTCATTCAAAGCTGCTCTGTGTGTGTGCGGAAATAGCGCACGTAGTGTGTACAGTGTGAGAGAGGGAGAGAGGGGGAGAGAGAGAGGGACCGGTGCCAGCAGCAGGGACCGTGTTGTTAGCATCTCGTTAGCTAGTTGCACTAACGGACATACGGAGCTGTTTGTTCCACAACAAGCTGGAGAAGAGCTCTCCTCTCAGACTGAGAGGCTCAGGTGAGCTAAAGGACTCTCTGAGTGTTTAGATAGTTAACTTTAGTCTAAGTTATCTCAGTGGGTCTCAAACGGTTTGGTCAAAAATTATTCAAAAGATTATTTCCGCAGCACACCTTCATATGATCATTATAGTTATAAAAAAAATAAGAGAATAAAGGAAAAACAGTTATGAAATACTATATGTCAGTAAAACAAGAATACAGTTTGAAAAGGGAGTGATCCATAAAGAAAAAGAACATCTGCTTACAGTTGTGTTTCATCTGGGTGTTGAGAGATGTATCCATAGATCTCTTAATGTTGCATCTTACCTGTCTGCCAACATCTCTGGACATGGGCGGCGCCAGAATTTTTTGCTGCAGTGGCTATATGACAGCACGGCGTTGCTAGTTAATTTTCAAAATAAATAAACAAACAATACCAGTGGGCCAAGCACGAGCCTGCTCATATTGTAGCGTTTACCGCTATTCAAAATCACAGATCACTCGAGCCTTCAATGTCGAAAACGTTCTCTTTATTTTCTGGTATTGACGGCCACAGCCACGCCTTACAGAACCAATCAATAGTATAACACTCATTATGACTTTTCCCCACACTCAAAGACAACTCCTACCGTCTCGTACTCCCTCCACATACACACCGAAAACGCACACACACACCTGGAAGGGGCGGTCTCTCCCTAACTCCCACCAACAACATTGCCTAAATAACTTTACAAATGTACTAAACTGTGCACATCTGATAACTGACATAACTATTAACTTGGACACGCTACAATATTATCATTAATATTTACATTAAAACATTCCTTTGACACTTATAACATTACTTTGCAATGTAAGCCGTGGCACAACCAAAAGAAGTTTGTAAAAGCAAAATTTGAACACTGTTTCTGTGCTCCTACAATATTTGTGTATAATAGCATTACACCCTGAGGGTACAAGTACACAATAGCGATCGTTCACTGTTTCAACTGGCATGCTGTGGCATTTAACCTCATCACCACACCGCAAGCAGACAGACGCACACACACAGTGGCGCAAAAAGTGGGTATGCACTATATGCGACGCATAGGGGCGCCACACCAGTGGGGGCGCCCAACAAGCGATGGTAAAAAAAATTTTTTAAATTAAATAAAAATAAAATGGTATTTTCTTTATGTTTCTAAATAGTTTCTGCATTTCCTTAAGGTTTTAAAACATTTTAGAGGAGTAATATGCTAGAGAAGGGCGCCCTATCTCATAAGATTCCATCATAGAATTTTGACATAGAGGAGGGAGCACGAGCAGGGACGCCGTGAACACTGAGGAGCAGGCGCTCGTTGTGAGTTAACGTCAAAAAGAAATCATGGATAAACCAAAAAAGTGGTCGGGGGCAGAAAATAGAAAAAGAAAGAGGGAAAAGGAGACGGCGTGTCAAGGGATGCGACAACAGCTAAATAAGTGGATGTTGAAAGGCAACAGGTAGGAATAGGATGATTTAAAGTGTGACGTCTGTCTGTGCTTGGAAATATTGACTGGCTAGCGTATGCTAACACTGGGCATGTAGCAGCCAAAGGTGGGTGGGTTTATGGCTAGCTTAGAATATGCAAACCAATGTTGCTGCGCCAGCGCTGACATGGAAAGTATGAGGTAGCATGTACAATAAATGACAAGAATCTGGAAAACATAACTAATGCAATAACTCTGGTTTATCATGGAATCATGCACACATTTGCTACCAAATAAGAGGCTTGCAAATGTCAGTTCATGTTAACAGACTGTTCTCAGATTGGCTAGTGTTTGCTAACACTAGCAGCTGAAGTGTGGTTTACGGCTAGCTTTAATGCAAACCGATGTTTCTGATAGCTACATTTAGATTTTGGTTAAACCCCATGCATGTCACGTCCAAATTGTATTAAGGTAAAATAACAACTGGTAAATATAAGGTAGCATGCACAATAAATGTCAAGAAGCTGGAAAACATAGCTAACCATGGAATCATTTAAATATGTTGTGCTGCCATTAGCTGTCTATGTTAGCTGTGCTGTCAGACATACAGGCTATACATCTGTTTGGTGACACAGAAGCTGTTATTACAGGGTCACATCTCTTTACAGGTCTGTGCTAAGTAGCTCTCCGTATTTGTTCTTTTAAAATTCAAAATGTGAATGTACTTTCAACAGCAGCACAACCTTACACGGCATAATAGTGTTTTTTATTTGTTCTTTTAAAATCCAAAATGTGAATGTACTTTCAACAGCAGCACAACCTTACACGGCATAATAGTGTTGTTTTTTTTATTATTAAGTTGCCTTATCACTGGGCTGATATAATAATTTAATTTAGACAGCTGCTTTAACAGTGAATTCATTTTATTCAGGTGTGAGGATGGTGGCTCAGGAAAGACAGGGGAAGGCAACAGGTAGGTCTAACATTAGGTGTAAGTGTAGGGGTCTTGATACCAACAGATTCATTTCTTAATATTATTTTAATATTATTAATAAGGAAAAACTAATATGGAAAATCTATTTCATAATGTTTGTTTGACAATATATCTTAGTGGAAAAGAACACAGGCAAGGAGTGAATGAGACAGACATGAGGTCGGCGATGGCATCAAGTAGAGATGAGACCAGTGATGATGTCAGATAGTAGGAGTTCTATTAGTTTGACCACACAAAACTCAATGTCCAGTATGGTTTGAAGTTCTGTTGACCAACCTATTCACTGTGTCCTTTTTGGGGATAATAGTGCAGACAGAGATGGAGAGCCACTCACCACAGAGGTGGAATTTGAGGAGATTTTCGAACCGAGAGGTGACGATGAGGTGGAAGAGAATGTCGAACCGAGAGGTGAAGATGAGGTGGAAGAGAATGTGGAACAGAGAGGTGAAGATGAGGTGGAAGAGAATGTCGAACCGAGAGGTGAAGATGAGGTGGAAGAGAATGTGGAACAGAGAGGTGAAGATGAGGTGGAAGAGAATGTCGAACAGAGAGGTGAAGATGAGGTTGTGGAACAGAGAGGTGAAGAGGAGAGGGCTGAGTCAAGGCCTTACTCAGAAGATCCATCAGACTGGCCACCACCACATCAGATTGGGGACTCATTTAGGCAGTGTGTTGTTGAAAATGGCCCACACAAATGTCCTGATGGGCCATATCCAAGATCAAAGAAGTCTAGAAGGTGTTTTTCGAAAGCGTATTGTTTTCGCACAATGTCAAATGGAGAGAAAGTTGCACGAGATTGGTTACTGTATTCTAAAAGTACGAATAAGGTGTATTGTTTTGTGTGTAAACTTTTCGGTGGAGCTAGCGTTGTTGACACACGCTTTGTGGTGGGATATAATAACTGGCAGAGTCTTTCAAAAACGCTGCAGCACCATGAAACCAGTGGTTTACACATCAACGCGTATCTTTTGTGGAAAGAATTAACATCTCGCTTACGCCTTGGTAAGACAATTGACAGTACCTTGCAAAAAGCCATAGAAGCTGAAAAGGCACACTGGAGAAGCGTGTTAACGAGAGTGATCGATTGCATACTCTTTCTCGCAGAAAGGAACTTGCCACTGAGGGGGAAGAATGCTACATTAGGAGATCCTAAAAATGGAAATGTTCTGGGTGTCCTTGAGGTCATAGCACGATATGATGTCACACTAGCAGAGCATCTTAGAAAGGTAGCGGCTAAAAAAACCACAGGATATCTTTCCTGGTGCACTCAGAATGAATTTTTAGATTCAATTGCAGACTGTGTACTTGGTAAAATTTGTGCCCAGGTCAAAGCCTCCAAGTACTTTGCTGTGGAGTTGGATTGCACTCCTGACATTTCAAAGCAGGAGCAGGCCTCAGTCATAATCCGGTATGTTCATACGGACGACAAAAAGAAAGCCACCATCAATGAGTCTTTTGTTGGCTTCATAGTTGTGAAGGACACAACTGGTAAAGGTCTCACAGAAACACTGACTGGGGTGCTGGATAGCCTGGGGTTGGAGTTGAAGAATTGTAGGGGACAGAGTTATGACAATGGCTCGAATATGAGAGGTATACACAAAGGTGTTCAAGCCTTGGTGCAGCAGAAGTGTCCAGAGGCACTATTTATCCCCTGCTGTAGCCACAGTCTCAACCTTCTCCTATGTGATGCTGCATCATCAAACAGAGTGTGTCTTACCTTTTTTGGCACTATCCAGAGACTGTACACGATTTTTTCAGCTTCGGTGAAGAGGTGGGATATCCTCAAAGAGTTTGTGGACATTACTCTAAAGCCTCTCAGTGAAACCAGGTGGGAGGCGAAAATAGACTCTGTCAATGCTGTGCGTTTCCAGTTAGGGGGGATTCTTGACGCTTTGGAAAAGCTTGAGGAAGTGGAAAAAGACGGCAAAACAGTCTCAGAGGCAAAGTCGCTCTCTGGCGAGATTGTTACCATGGAGTTTCTGATGTGCCTCTTGATTTGGTATGATCTATTGTCAGAGATCCCGTTTGTTAGCAAGGCAATGCAAGCAGTGAACATTTCGATGGACACTGCCATAAGGATGATCGATTCTCTAAAAGAATTCTTCTGTAAGTATAGAGAGGAGGGGTTTCAGAAATCCCTTGACATTGCACGCAGACTAGCCATTGAGATGGATGCTTCCCCTGACTTTAAGGAAAGACGTTGCAGAAAGCAAAAGAGATTTCATGGAGATGATTCAAGCACTGGCCATTTTGAACAGGAACCTGAGACCCATTTTAGGTGCATGGTTTTTAATGTTATTGTTGACACTGTAATTCAGGAGTTGTCTGACAGATTTTGCAATCTTCAGCTTGTGTCCGAAAAGTTTAAGTTCATTTACAAAATGGAACACATGACAAAAGCTGAGTTGGAGGAATCAGTGACAAGATATGCACTGGCTACCGATGATGTTTCAAGGGATATCATTCAGGAAATTTACCCAGCAAGCCGTCTACTTAGGGGGCATGAAAAGGCTCTGGATAAACTAAATGTCCTCCTACAGGAGAACCTTGATTTGGTTTTCCCAAATCTGACAGTAGCCCTGAGAGTTTTCCTGACAATGCCTATGACAGTTGCCTCTGCCGAGAGATCATTCAGCAAGCTAAAGCTGATTAAAACATACCTTCGTTCCAACATGAGCAATGATCGCTTAACCCAATTAGCAGTCATTTCAATTGAAAACAGTGTGGCACGAACTGTTTCATTCGATGCAATACTAGATAAATGGGCAAGTGCAAAGGCACGCCATGTTACGATTTAGTAGCAACTAAAGAGTGCTCTACTACAATCTCAGGTAGCAACATTGTTACATAAGCTACATCATTTTTTAATTTTTTTTATTTATTAGCTTATTTGTCAGGGGCCGTGTACAAGACAGTTCAGGTACCAGAGTTAGCTATAAAGTGATTTACATCTGTGGTTGTTGTTAACAGAGTGTGTTCTAATGGATCTTTGTAAGCTTACTTTTGCATTTTAATGTTTTAATGTTTTATGTTGCATTGATTATAATGATTGTAAATGTGTAAATTTGTTTATTATTTAATGATGGTAGACCTACAGTGGCTGATATGCTTTAAAATAAACCCTTATTATTTAAAGGCCATGTCCAGCAGACTTATTTATTTATTATTACTATATATATATATATATATAATATATATATAAAAAAAATTTTTTTGGGGGGGGGCGCCAAAATTGTTGCTGCATACCCCCCTGACACAGGGCAGCTGCGCCCCTGCACACACACACACACACACACACACACACACACACACACACACACACACACACACACACACACACACACACACACACACACACACACACACACACACACACACACACACACACACACACACACACACACGGATAGCACGGTTGTCCGTCTGGACCGCCTCCGTTGGAGATCGCGGTCGTTTACGCTGACTTGTGAGAAATCTTTCCATTTTCGATCTGTGTTCACATACTGAGAATTATAACAACATTAGCCAAGTAACAGTTTGCGCTTTAACTTACAGTACAACGACCCCTGATAGATCTCGCGAGAATGTGTATACATATAAATGTTCATAACAAAACAATGGGGTTGCTAAGCTGTTGCTAGGCCAATTGTTGACCCCCTGTCTCTGGATGAGGACACAGAGAGGGAGAGAGTTGGACTAGTTGCAACATGACATCAGTAAACACATCGAGTGATCTTAGTATTTTTCAGATTATATTGCTATAACCCTCGATCTCCATCTTTTTTTTTGTAAAGTTAATGATTTAACACAAAAAATTAAGGAAAAGGATCAGGGCACATGTGAATAGATTTGTTCTGATATTAAAGCCGTACAAAATAAAGTTACTTTGTGAATCCACTTTTTTTAAATGTCATGCTCTGTACACACATGTGTCACTTCCGTGCAAAAAGTTAGGCTCCGCCCACTTTTGGAGGAAAACAAAGCTGTCATTTGAATGCGGGTCCTTTCTCATTTCACTAATTCCCCCTCCTCGACCCCTCGAATCCTCGGTCCTCTGGTAGTGACCCGGAAATGAATTTCAGCGTGCCATGTTGAAGGACATCTCATTTCTCTAAATGCACTTCGAGGACAGAGCGTTGAGGAGGCTCTCTGGAGGAGCTATAACCGAGGATACACTGATGGATCCTCCACGGCTCCTTCGTGGATGCATTTCCGGGAACAAAAATGTTTCAAAGAGGCGTGACGCACGACCGGACTTATCTCAGCCAATCAAAGCTCTGCATGCATCCCATGGATATTATTTTAGTAACTGCTTTCATCGCGACGCGATGTTTACAGTGAGAACAGCTGTGAGGTATATGCAGAAAGCAGAGCAGTGTGTATAATATATATCACTCAGTATAACAGGCCTACTCTCTTATTTGCTTTAGTTTAGTAGATAACTACAAACAAAGAGTCGATATTTTTCTAAAGCCATTTAGTGCTTCACATAATAAAATACACAACGGCTGTAGCCTGATTATATGCTTTAAGAGCTGTAGGTGTGTGGTACAGTGTGTAGGTGTGTGTGTTGTACAGTGTGTAGGTACGTGTGTGTGATATAGGTTTGTGCAGGGGCGGACTGGCCATCTGTAAAATCTGGAGAACCACAGAGTAGTAATCAGCAGCGAACCGCTTCAACACGTGTATTTCGGTTTATTCACGGCATTCAATTTGTTATTCTACAGTATTGTTGTTTTATAGTTATTTGTTAATGTAACCCAATTTGTGTTCTTAAAATTGAAAAGGATATTGCATTGTGTTTGTTACTTTCGTTGCAGTTGTATATGTCTTAAGTTTAATTTGGCTTGGCTTCCTATTTATGGAAATGCTTTTATTTTGAAGGAGAGTTAGCGCAGTTGACAGGAAGTTGTTGTTGCTTTGGAAACAACGTTACGGAGATTAACGGAGAAAAGTAATATCTACATATAAAGACGGACAAAGTAAACGATAACGTTTATGGTTAAGTGTTAGCACCCCCCGAAGAGGGTTTTTTGATTTAAAACGAAAAAACGGAAAACCAAAGCCGTTTTTCCTTTTTTGTTGTCTGAATCAAAAGACGGATAACGAGAAAAATATCATTAAAAAAAGGTAAGTGTACGTTTTGATAGTATGAGTTTTCGTTTTAACCAAAAAATGAAAATACCAGCCTTTTTTCGCTTTTAAATCAAAAACGAAGAAACGGGGAACCAAAGCCGTTTCCCCGTTGTTGTTGTGTGAATCAAAAAACGGATAACAAGAAGACCTAATAAAGAAAAACGTTCTGATTTTGGTTTTTGATAACAACTTCATTACATTTTCCGTTTTGTATTGAAGAATGAAGAAAAGCAGTCCGGTGGACCGGAAGTTAAAGAACATATTTCAAAATAAAAGAAACGAGGATATGCTGTAAAAGTTAAATCTTGGAACCCAGAAGTCTGACGAGGATACGTTTATCTCTGCATTCACATGCAGATATGCGTTTATAGAGATCAATATAGTATGCAAGCACTGTGCATAACTTTATTTCGCTGACTTCCGGTTTGTACTGTGTCAGTAAGTCCAGTGTCCAGCTTGTCGCTGTGTGACAACCATAGACTGGTGACAGCGTCATGTTTGTTGCATACCTGCAAGATAAGATAAGAACTGTCGCCCTACTTTCACCTGCACCCAGCAGCAAGCGGGAGAACGATATATCATACAGTCGGCCCCTAAAACAGTTCACACAGTAAATGGAACAGTTGTTAATTTGTCCAACTAGTCTACATTATGAATTTGATGTTTTTCTAAACTGCTAAGAAGCTGACAGCTGAGTTAGAACAGAAAGACATGCAGGTCATAATCACTGCTAGACGCTCAAAAGAGGAATGTGTTTGTAAGGCTTACATGAACTGAATTGAATCACTGTGCATTAGTTGATTAATAAACAAGACATTCAAGTCAAAGTTTTAGGCATTTTCATTTGTAGCACACTGTAAATATGGACTATGAATGAACACATGCAATGTGGAAACAAACAAATAGGTTTATTCTCAATGCTCATAACAGTATCAGACACAATGACTTTACTGAGAGTGAAGATGACATGAACATAGTTACTATATGGTACTTAAGACAACATACAGTATATTGCATGTACCTCTTCCTCTAACTGTCTCTCCAAAAGTGGCCTCCATTTTTGTGCATAACAAAGTGTTCAAGCTCAGGTTTCTAAGTGATCTAATTGGTTACATGGCTTTTAACATGTGCATTCTGGGTGCAGGGGCTTAATAATTGAGTGTGGTATTTCAATGGCAGTGTTTTGCAAACAACACAGGCTGTTGGTTTTGAATAACGTATCTAATGTAGGCTAAATAAGAGTGAGTAGTTATTTGCAAAAAGTGTATTTTGGAATATCAAACTTAGTGTAAAGCAGACGATGTGCTTATGATTTAGCATATCTGTTCAATAGATGAAAGGCAACTTGAGTTTAATAATTGTGCCAAAAGTACCAGTTTGTGTCTTGGTAATTGCACAAAGCTGTAATAGGCCACAAATAATCAAATCTTTCTAAAAACACAGCAGCAAAACCTATTTTATCCACCCAAAAATGAAGGCCCACCCTGAAAATAAAAAAATCGCAATTTTTAGCATTAAGTAACGTACACTTAAACTGATATAGCTTTTTTGGGTGGATAAAATAAATGTTGCTTTTGCCCACGTCCTCAGCAGTACATGGCTCTGCTGTGCCGGGGCTCCTGTATGTTTCTCCACTGGTCTACTGTAGGTAGAACACTGATTATGGATATATACACCACATACTACCCCACTTCAAAAGACCAGAACTATCCCCTTAAGGGCAGCTGTTGATGTTCACAACAACAGCAAAAAACACATGCAGATGGTTGTAGTCTGTAGCCAGACAGTGGTAGATCTGGTCGTGGTGGAGCATGGTGGTGGGCAGCGGTGTGACTTCTAGCTGTCATGGAGATGTTCATAAGGGACTGCCAGCTTGAACTTTACAGAGAGCAGAGTCCACTAGTAGCACCTCACAGGGATACCTATGGTGCAGTAGCAGCAGTGAATTCCTTGTAGATCCCTGGCACTTTGAGGGCAGACAGATCCAGCAGCTCTCAGCTCTCAGAGACATCAACACATAAACTATTCTGTGTGCATAGCTTACTTTCACATAACTACTAATCTCTCACTTTACTTTATCTGACATTGTTCTCTGCTTTGGACTGCAGACATCCCAGCCATGTTCTTTACCGGGCCTGGTTTTACACACTGTGTGTCTAAGCAAGATATAGAAATGATGAGATGATGAGTCTATGAGACATGATGAGTGTGTAGTTTTAGTATTTGAATTACAATGACATTATTCTCAGACTTGCCATAGTTCAATCAGGAGAGACGTGATGTATGGAATACATGTTTATTATCGGGTCACATTATATAAATGAAACATAATGATGACAGTTTATAACAAGTGAATGAAATGGTGTTTGGCGAATAGGCCCAGGTTTTGTAGGATGTCATTCGGGAAGGGAAGAACCGTTTCCGATGAACCCCCCCGGGTCTAGACACTGGTGGTGGTGATAAGTGGTTGGGTCCGGTTGGAAGGGAGAAGGTTGAGCTTGGCCCTGAGCTGGAAGCAGGAGGGGAAGGGGTGGAGGAGGGTTGCGCGTTGACACCTGGAAGACTGCTGATGGAAAAGGGGAGAGCATATATAGAGGGATTAACAGGTGCGATGATTAGGCTTGTGAACGGAGGGAAGTGATAGGTTAGCTGAGGAGTGGTGCTCCCTATCATTTAGTGAAGGGAGCGAGTATTGCCATGACGCGCAATACAAGTGATAGGTCTTCCAGCCTGAACTTGCGCTGAGCTTCATTTCAATCAGGAGAGACGTGATGTATGGAATACATGTTTATTATCGGGTCACATTATATAAATGAAACATAATGATGACAGTTTATAACAAGTGAATGAAATGGTGTTTGGCGATTAGGCCCAGGTTTTGTAGGATGTCATTCTGGAAGGGAAGAACCGTTTCCGATGAACCCCCAAAAGAAGTGAAAGTATGAAGTACTGAACGTGATGAAATCTTACCTTGTGGGATGCAGTGGAAATCTATGGATGAAATGAGAGGTTAATACATGTGGGGATTTAGACGTACTGATGCCTCCTAGGCATCCTCCCTGGACGTACAGGGCGTCCTTGACATACAGGGCTTCCCGGACGTACGGGGCATCCCGGACGTACGGGGCATCCCGGACATACGGGGCGTCCCGGACATACGGGGCATCCCGGACGAACGGGGCATCCTGGACGTACAGGGCATCCCGGACGTACGGGGCAACCTGACTTCGCAGGGACACATTTTATACAGACCCGAAGGTTACAACCTGGACGTACAGGGTTAGACATGCAAGGATAAACATGAGCCGCGGGGCGAATATACGTGCTGACATGCTAAGAACCACCACCAGTTATATGCATACGTACCAATTTGAAGGTTGGAGAGAACTTTGGATAGCCAGCACGGCACTGAGGTTCAGACGAATGTAGGATGAGAAGCGGTTGTTGTAGGGAAGAGGAACAATTACCTTGATTGCGGCAGGTTTGCTGCACCTATCCTGAACGAGCCCTGAAATGCTCTTAAGACACCACCACCAGTTATATGCATGTTTACCAGAGGTAAGCTGGAGAGATCTTGGATAGCCGGCACGAGCCAATGCCCGGCGAAGAGGGAGATGTAGACAATGTAATACGGCTGTTAGCTTGAGTACAATGATGCATGAATATCATACCCTGCTTAACATAAGCCATGTGAGCATGAAACCAAATAATGAGTGCAATAGCAGCATGAAATAATATTTGCTTAGGTAAATGCTGAGACATGACCCATGATATAGGCAGGGCTCAACGCTAACTTTTAAAAGTGGTTGCCAGGCTGGCAACCAGGCATCCACTTTTGGTTGCCAACTGAAAATACGGTTGCCCTTTTTTTTGGATACCTTATATTTTAAATAATTAAGATGCTATACAGTTATACATCAACTTAATAATGAACATGTGACACAAGAATGTTCAAACGCTTTTCAATAAGTAATTAACGCACTTATTTGAACCTAAGTGGTAGTAAACTTGTCCACCCTCAATTGCTGCTATACAAAATACCAGTAGTGCTGCTGTTGTTCTGTCTTCATAGATCCCTCACAAATGAATTGAGCAAGTCACCAGTTTCTTGATCATCCGTTGTCTCCCTTTCAAATGTGGGTTTTCTTGACCTTGTGCTGACCCCCACCATAGACCCATTGGCCCTTCAGCATTTAAGTCTTGGATTGCCAGACTAATACATTTCTAATGTTAAATAAATGAAAACCATTCATAGTTAAACGTTTGATATTAATTATTGATGCTGTAAATTACCTTTAATATGTCTAACTATATTTAAAATGTGTTACCTTTTTATAGAAGTGATTATAATTTAATGCAACCATTTTCTATGGTAAAGTTTCGTTTTGCACTTTTATTTTGGTAGTAATAAGATCGGGACTCTTATTTTGAAGGAACTTTTACCGGAAGTGTATGGAAAACATTCCTCTTTGTTTTTCGTTCGGGTTTTACCTTACGCTCCATCAGTTGAATCACTTTGAACATTCATTGGAGAAGTTGAGGTGTTGGCTGAACTTTTTATCACACAGTCAAGCAACTTATTTTTTTTCGCCATTTTGTTGTAAAACAAACACACGGCGCACCGCGCACGCGATTAAACGTGCATCGCTTTCTGGCTCCATAATCACGCCGATGCACGTGCAATTTAAGTATCAGGTTCCGACTGGTCACAACAATCAAATATCACTCTTAAAAACGAATATGAACATTTATCTATTTTGGGGTGCACGTTTTGCTGTCCTTATTTCTTATGTTAAAAACTGGTTGCCACTGATGGCAACCAAAGTCCAAGAAGTGGTTGACATTTTTCAAATGGTTGCCAATGGCAACCTGGCAACCGTTACTGTCGAGCCCTGGTATAGGACTAGCTTAATTAGCAGTTTAATTACGCCACGGTGAGACGTAGATGCTGATGTGCTGGTTGGGTGATTAGACTGTCTTCTATCCTCTTACATGAGCTTCTCTTTCTCCCTGAAAGAAACCCCCCAAAACCACGGATGGGCAGCATCCGTGGCTGTGTTGCAGCTTGAGACAGCGGTACTTACTGAGCATTGTGACGGGTAGTAGTTACCCGAACTGCATAACTCCATGCTGTAACACGTTACACCCGTTACGTATTGCGCCGAGGCTTCGGAGCGTGTGTCGAGTAATCCCCGAATCTTTTTGTGAAGCATGTATCGAGGCTTGTATAGTTTCGGGCCAGTGACGTCATCGATGACGAACGAACCTCGCTGCCTGTCGATACCACGTGACTGCTTCGGGAAGCGATTCGGATCATTTGAACCGTTGAGCCACAACGCTCATAATGCCCATGGATGTATAACAAGAACCATATTACCCCTCCTGTACCCGGGTCCGCTGGTGACACGATGGAATTAAAAGAGCTCGGACCCTCACTTATATAGAGGTCGGAAAATGTCATAAGTATAGATAGATACAAGCATAAATAAATGTAGGAATAAAACATGAATAAATAAATGAATAAATGCAGATAAGATATATCCAGTGTTTTTTGGGTAGATTCAGCGTGTGGGCTGTGGCTCGCTGGAAAGCAGCCGACCCACGACCGCAGGGTTTGCTTATAGAAGCTACGCTAAATGAGATAATGCAGTTAATAAATGTATTCCTGATATGGTTTAGCCTTCTCAGGCTACAACGTGGTTAAGTTTATGAATAATATTAAGGAATACGAATCCCTCTTTGCAATGTTTACCAGCCTCCTATAGGCTTTTCAATCACGATCGTTCAACTGGAATGAAAACAATATTGTTAACATGAAGATAGGATTTTATGTCCGTTGTTTAGAGTTATTCTTAGGCTTTACTCATTGGGAACTCGGTATGAGATAGAGCGCAACTGTTGAGATTTCCAATTTGCCTGTTTTACACGCTTTGACCAACAGGGGTTTATGTTCAATGAAGCCCACGATGAAGCCTCATGAGATGAACCCTTTGCGAACCAATTGGCTGGAAAGCTTCAAAGCTTCATAAGGCTTCATCTCGCCATCACTACCTGCTTGCCACCTAAGACGCACTTAGAGACCAGTACTGCTACTGAGCCGGAAGGAGAAGTAGCTTCGATGAGATGTAGCTTGAGCCCTGCCTGCCTACAAGAGGGGTTGTGGTTGAAGCCGGAAGTGGGTGAAGCTTCGCAAGCGATGAGGGCCCGTTCCACGTGAAGGCCGGAAGCGCCGCATTTGAGCGGCCCTGATGCCAGTGATGCCCTCTCGAGAGACTGAAGGCGTGTGTCAATTGTTTGCCTGAAGTAGCCCATTTAACTTCCGTGGAGCTCAGTATCCTTGTCTTTTTCTTCCGCATCCGGGTTTGTGGGGTGGCCGGCTAGAACCGCTGGCCAACTGGGGAACGCCCCCTGTAGCTTAATCCGCAAGACTGCGGAGCTGATGAATAAATACCCGGAGCTGGGACGAAGCCCTGCTGCTGCTTGCGCGTTGACACCTGGAAGACAGCTGATGGAAAAGGGGAGAGCATATATAGAGGGATTAACAGGTGCGATGATTAGGCTTGTGAACGGAGGGAAGTGATAGGTTAGCTGAGGAGTGGCGCTCCCTATCATTTAGTGAAGGGAGCGAGTATTGCCATGACGCGCAATACAAGTGATAGGTCTTCCTGCCTGAACTTGCGCTGAGCTTCATTTCTTGGTTTGTACCACTGCTGCTCTGTACAGCTGAGTACTGGGGACCCACTGGGAGTCATGTGACTGGAGCCGGAGAGTAACACACGTCACACCTGCAGCCATGATGCTCCAGCTCAACGGGGGTCGAGTCTTTCAGCCCCACCTGTAAGAAGAGAAACAAAATAAATACGTATTCAGTTTGTTTTGTATTACTTCTTTTAGGGTAACATTTTGGTTTAATAACATTGTGCTATTTTAAGGAGTAAATAAGAAGTCATATATTTTTAACGTTTTCTATACTTAAAACTTCTTATACTGATATTAATTGATTTACTTTTAGAACGAAGTAAAACGACTCTTTAACAACAGAACAGGAACAAAACACAACTGTGACCTCTGTGCAGCACACACAGACCAGTCAGTACATTTCTGGGTAGTAGCTACCTTGTCCTAGTTATATTAAAGTTTATGTTTTACTACTGGCTGTGTTTAACATGTCTAAAATGAGCCGAATGCCCAGGAACATGTTGAACCAGACAGTAACAGTAACACTCCATCCTGAACTCACTGTGGGGCCTGTCTTCATGGACCTGTAGCCTGTAGCATAACACCCTGACACATAAAAAATACGAAGTATGTTCATTGAGAATGCACATACTGTCCCTCCTCTGTCTTTCAATGTCGTCAAATTTGTTGAAGAAAAACAATAAGTTTAACGTTACAGAAAAAAAAGCTTAATTACTCACCCTCCTAATTGTAGATGTAACTTCAACAGTACAACTTGAAACATTTCTCCCGCTTGCTGCTGGGTACAGGTGAAAGTAGGTTGACATTTATGTTCACATGTAAATCTTGTAGGTATCGCAACAAACATGACGTTGTCACTCAGCGACAAGCTGGACACTGGATTGACCAAATAACTACACACTCTTATTTACATTAGATACGTTATTCAAAACCGACAGCCTGTGTGTCGTTTGCAAAACACTGCCATTGATATACCACACTCAATTATCAAGTCCCTGCACCCAGAATGCACATTTTAAAATTATATCACTTAGAAACCTGAGCTTGAACACGTTGTTGTGCACAACAATGGAGGCCAATTTTGGAAAGAGAGTTAGAGGAAGAGGTAGATGCAATATACTGTATTTTGTCTTCAGTACCATACAGTAACTATGTTCATGTCATCTTCACTCTCAGTAAAGTCATTGTGTCTGATACTGTATGAGTATTGAGAATAAACCTATGTGTGTGTTTCCACATTGCATGTGTTCATTCATAGTCCATATTTACAGCGTGCTACAAATGAAAATGCCTAAAACTTTGACTTGAATGTCTTGTTTATTAATCAACTAATGGACAGTGTTTCAATTCAGTTCATGTAAGCCTTTTACAAACACATTCCTCTTTTGAGCATCTAGTGATTATGACCTGCATGTCTTTCTGTTCTAACTCAGCTGTCAGCTTCTTAGCAGCTTAGACAAACATCAAATTCATAATGTAGAGACTAGTTTGACAAAAATAATGCTTAACAACTGTTCCATTACTGTGTGAACTGTATGAGATATCGTTCTCCCGCTTGCTGCTGGGTGCAGGTGAAAGTAGGGCGACAGTTCTGCTCACATCGCTGACATTCGTCACAGGTAAATCTTGCAGGTATGCAACAAACATGACGTTGTCACACAGTGACAAGCTGGACACTGGATTTGCCGACACAGCACAAACCGAAAGTCAGCGAAATAAAGTTATGCAAAGATTACTTGTATTCTCTATAAACGCATGTGAATGCAGAAATAATCGTATCCTCGTCAGCATGGGCGCCGGAAGCTGGGGGGCCAAGGGTCGTCAGACTTCTGGGTTCCAACTTTTACAGCATTGCCATTATATCCTCGTGTCTTTTATTTTGAAATATGTTCTTTAACTCCCGGTCCACCGGACTGCTTTTCTTCATTCTTCAATACAAAACGGAAAATTGAATGAAGTTGTTATCAAAAACCAAAACCGGACAGTTTTTTTAATTAGGTCTTCTTGTTATCCGTTTTTTTATTCAGAAAACGGCTTTGGTTTCCCGTTTTTTCGTTTTTGATTTAAAACGAAAAAAAGCTGGTATTTTCGTTTTTTCGTTCAAACGAAACATCAAACTAACAAAACGTACACGGACCTTTTTTTAATTAGGTTTTCTCGTTATCCGTCTTTTGATTCAGACAACACAAACGGGAAAATGGCTTTGGTTTTCCGTTTTTCCGTTTTAAATTAAAAACGAAAAAACGGAAAAAGGCTGGTATTTTCGTTTTTTGGCTTTTGGTTTAAACGAAAAATCAAACTAACAAAACGTATACGGACCGTTGATATTGGAGATTTCAATAAATTCAATTGAATTCAATTTCAAAAAAACGAAAAAACAAACAAAACGAATTGAAACCCGAATAGTACGCCAACGAACGAATATTTGGATATTATAATATAATAAAGTTATAGTAAATAATAACAAACTCCAGTGTTATAATTCCATATTCATAAATAAAATGACATGCAAATAACATTTTCTTGGCTGTGGACTTGTACTCTACATAATTATGTTGAGCTCATGGTAATCTAATTCAATAAACAATAACTGCAATGAACAGATAGCATTTTCTGACTCGTAAAATGATTGGATATGGTGTAATTTGGTAAATAATTCTGTGTTGAAAAATGTATATCTTTAAAAACTGCGTTGGTGTATTAGGGCGGGCAATACCATTTTTTTTGGTAAATCGATCGAGAGGGGTGTTCAAATAACATATTTTGGTGTGTAGAACACAAATGCTTTCATTTTGAAGTAGTTGCTATGGAAACAACATGACGGAGAAAAAAGTAATATCTTCTACATATAATAACGGAAAGAATGAAGTGTATGTTTAAATGTTAGCACCCTCCGAAGAGGCTCAATATAGCAGTAGGCGATCGATGTCCATGGATGAGAGTAACATCTACGTCAATTTACGGCCCCGCCCACTTTTGGGGGAAACCAACGCTGTCATTTGAATGGCGATCAAGCCTGAAGCCACAGAGCTCTTCTTATACTGTCCTTTCTTCTTAGAGGAAGTACAGAAAAACGTAACTCTGGATGTTGAAACGTTACAACTGTTGAATAACAATAAACGACACAGCAGCTTTTTGGCATGTTGAAACTATTATTTTCCGCCTCGCTCATGAGAGTAACAGCTGGCGAAATTACAGCCTCGCCTACTGATTTTAATTTAACCATATCTCGAGCTCGATTGTCGATGATGTCATGTAATTGTTTGCCTGACTGGCCATCGTAATCAATTTCTGTTGACCGCCATTGAAATAAAAGCGTTGTTTTTCCCCCAAAAGAGGGCGGGGCCGTACTTTTCGCCCGGAAGTGACATAGGTGTTACTCTCATCTATAGTACATCTGAAGACAAGAGTTGTGTGTTCACAAGCCGCAAGTCACAAAGCGGCGTTCACACCAGAGTACTTTTCCCACAATAGTTCATCAGAACTACGATATATTTGCGTTCACACCAAAAAGCCCCAGAAACTAAATTAGTTCATCAGAACCATTTTTACCCGCTTTTCAGTCCCTGCTAGAGAGCAGGGACTTGCGTGGGAGAAAAAGGTTCCTAGGTCTGATTGGCTGGGCGGAATGCAAACCACGCCCCGTAAATCTCTGAAAAGGTTTTGGGAGCCGCCATTGTATTTGCTCGCATTAAAAACTTAGCGCAGCGCACCAACGAAGAGATTACTTTTGTGAAAGCAGTTATTATGGCAACACTAAATAAATAATCGGAGGGGTGGAGTGATGAGGATGTGTCGGCGCTTCTGGCGATTTACTCGGAGGACGTGATGCAGAAGCTTTTACTGAAGGCAGTTTCCGTTGTTCAACAAAGTTAACTGTCCACAGCGCGAAGTCATGCCGGGACGACTAGACGACGAAGGTAAAATAAACTACATGCACTGCACTGTTTTAATCTGCACAATACTGGTCTCAGATGTACTTTTATTTGCTCAGTAGATCGAGCTAGCCATGCTGGCTAACAACATCTAGATAGCTAGCCGCTATGAAAGCGTTTTGACTTGTGAATAAGTGGGCAATGTTCTGTAGTTTGCTTCATCATGGCGATGGAGGACCGCCGTGCCATGGTCAGCAAGGAGAATGAGGACCTGCGTGCCAAGGAGATGCACGACGAACGGCTGCTGCATTCACAAAGGCCCAGGAATCGGATGACCAGCTATTCATGGTGATGCCGCGCCATGCTGACTCGGTGGCGCGCCAGGTGGAGCAACAAAATACCTTTCAGGCTGGTCTTCTGGCAGTGCTAAGCGAGCTGATTAAATCCAACAGGCCTTCAATAAAAAAAAATAAAAACTTGTCGTCGTTGATAAACTGTACAATGACTTGTTGGGAGGCGTGTGGCGCAGTGGGTGAGTGCGTTGGTGTTCGGATCAGGGGAGCGCAGGTTCAAACCCCACTGCAGTCAGCATGTCGTTATGTTCCTGGGCAAGACACTTCACCCCAAATTGCCTACACCTGGGACAGTTCATTTTGTATTATTGTGAATATATATATACCAGTTTTATTAATACTGACACCTCACTTTGCACTAAGGTGTGTCTTCTGCTGAGCCTACTGTTACCTTTTTACTAACGGTATCTCGGCACCGAAACCGTAGTTTCGAATACACACCGGTGGTTTCTGACTTGGCTCGTTGTCAGCCGGTAACCAGCTGCCCAGACATTTTGAGGGGAAAAAGGATGGAAACGAGGCGTTCGGGTTCCGTGGGAAGAACCTCCGTTTATTCACGTTCTGCAGACTAATTAGCTATATTGATACTGTATTGCATACATAGATACTATTCCTTTTCTGACCATTTTCTCTATACTTTCGTCTCTCTCTCCATAACTCTGCACTTCGCCTTGGCCATCACATTTTACACACACAGAGACTCCAAAACCCACAACCCCTTGCGGCTGCTACTCTTAAAGTGACAGGCCAAGCCTGTAACACTACCTATTATTGTTATTTTATATATATATATATATATATATATATACTAGGGGTGGACCGAATGGGAAATTCTTGGCCGAAACCGATACCGAAAATAGGAAACAGTTGGACGAAAACCGAATGCCGAAAGGCCGAAAATGATTAATAGAAACATATATATTTATAATGTATACATTTTGTATACATAATGTTGTTCAGCTACCTGATTATGGAAAAAGACATGATTATAGCAAAACTTAACTTAACTTAACTTAAATAATAATCACTATTATGGGTCCATAAAACATTTATTCAGCACTTTTGAATGCATACAGTACATTAATTCCAAGTCAAGTGCATTTTCTTTTCTCTGTTGGATAACTAGAACCAAGTGCATTCAGAACAAAGCCAAGGTGCTTTAAAACTGCATCAACATCTCAGTAGGCCTACAACAAAATTGTGTAAATAAAGAATGGAACAGCCAGGCCTTCAACAACAACAAATGCACCTATAAGTGCTTGCATACAAATGTGCAAACTGGATAAATCCAAATGAATGTAACTATTTACAAATTCAATTACAATTCAATTTCAAGAATCTGTAAATAAGGCTGTCTGTCCTCATAAGCAAAGTAGTAAACATTGTATAAAGATACATAAAGTGAAAACTGGATACAAAATCCACAATCAATTACAAATGAAATTACAATTTCAAGAATCTGCAAATAAGGTGGTCTGTCCTCATGAGCAATGTAAACAACATTATATCATTTAGATACCAAAAGTACAATATATCGAACACTATGCTGCTGTCATTTTCCCCTAATGATAACCTGAGATGGTGAATTATAACTCACAATGAAAATTGTTCAGGAAAGTGGGTATAGAGTAGACATGTAGAACTATATAAGCTTATGATAAACCAGCCTTGTCTACTTATTAAGGAAAAGTGGGAGGTTCTTTTTAATGAACAGTAGCTTCTCTGCTTTATCAGCCATAAGTCTGTTCCTCTTCTCATCAAGCACATGAGAGGCAGCGCTGAACAGTCTCTCGCTGTCAGTGCTTGTGATTTGATCTTACTCCGCATATTTGTCCGGGTGTTTTGATTTCAAGTGGTGGAGCAATCCCAAAGTGGTGAAAGTCTTTGCAGTTACACCCCCTCGAGAAATGTCAGCTAAACACGTTTTACAAATCGCAATCCGCGCCTCTTTCTCTGATATTTTTAAATATCTCCAAGCGCCAGACATGTTGGCTGTGAGCCAGCCGCGAGCATGGTCGCGCGCCGTGCTTGTCGCCGCGTTTTGATTACGTCATCACAACAACACGTTAGCTTACCAACGTAACCCTGTTCCCTGACATTCGGTGATATTTTTTAGCCATGCAGGCAGTTTGCTTTTCAGCCCAACGGTATACTGTTTTTCTCAGACGCGGAGGGATACTGACTTGTTGTGAAAAGTAACTTACAATTCTACCCGTGGTATACGCTCAGTATATCACGGCTAAGAACCATCAGATTGCTTGATTTGACTTGTCCGTTTTATAAATATATATATATATATATATATATATATTTATATATATATATACGTATATATATTCTTTTGATACTACTGACACTTTCTTTTATATTGAAAATGTTAACTTGTATTTACATTAAAACTTTTAACTTTTAACACACCTGAGGCCTGTACTACGAAGCTGGTTCAACCTAACCTCGATAGGTTGGAGTTAGCCGGTTGGCCTAATCCAAAACATACGCGCTCTCGCTAAACTGTACTACGACGCGGGTTATGAAGTGGATCGCTCAAGCCAGCCGTGTCCCATCTAGTTAGGTGCGCGTTCACATGAAAGTGGTGGTATTTGGAGCATTCGACCAATCACAAACATGGAGAAGCGTACTGACAGCGCAGCGTCATACTTCCTGAATGAAAAGTCAACTATAATATTAGACATATGAAGAAGTTAAACTTTAAACATCCATGACTTAAACACTTTATCCAGAATGTGTTCTGATCTTCATCTAAGTCACAACAATAGACAAACACAGTCTGCGCTAAAACCACACAAACAATTATATGTTTTTATTGAACACACCATGTAAACATTCAAAGTGTAGGGTGGAAAAAGTATGTGAACCCTTGGATTAAATAACTGGTTGACCCTCCTTTGGCAGCAATAACCTCAACCAAACATTTCCTATAGTTGCATATCAGACCTGCACAACGGTCAGGAGGAATGTTGGACCATTCCTCTTTACAAAACTGTTTCAGTTCAGCAATATTCTTGGGATGTCTGGTGCGAATCGCTCTCTTGAGGTCATGCCACAGCATCTCAATTGGGTTGAGGTCAGGACTCTGACTGGGCCACTCCAGAAGGCCTATTTTCTTCTGTTGAAGCCATTCTGTTGTTGATTTACTTCTGTGCTTTGGGTCGTTGTCCTGTTGCATCACCCATCTTCTGTTGAGCTTCAATTGGTGGACAGATGGCCTTAAGTTCTCCAGCAAAATGTCTTGATAAACTTGAGAATTCATTTTTCCGTCGATGATGGCAATCTGTCCAGGCCCTGAGGCAGCAAAGCAGCCCCAAACCATGATGCTCCCTCCACCATACTTCACAGTTGGGATGAGGTTTTGATGTTGGTGTGCTGTGCCTTTTTTTCTCCACACATAGCGTTGTGTGTTCCTTCCAAACAACTAAACTTTGGTGTCATCTGTCCACAGAATATTTTGCCAGTAGTGTTGTGGAACATCCAGGTGCTCTTTTGCAAACTTCAAACGTGCAGCAATGTTTTTTCTGGACAGCAGTGGCTTCCTCCATTTTATGATCAACTTATGCAGAAATCCAGGTAATTCCAAAGGGTTCACATACTTTTTCTTGCAACTGTTCACCCAGCTAACAATTGCACGTGGCAATTTACGTGGAGGCCACGTGATTTTGTATGGTTGAAATAACGTGGTCACCACATTAAAATGTAACGTTCACACCACCTTTAGACCACTTTCTATTTTCAATTATATTTTCTTTCGATTAGCTTTAATTATGTCAAAGTAATCAACACAACTCAAATTTTAATAATACACTTCTTAGACAATTTTATTTGCATTTAAATGGTTCAAATGCATAATACATCATGACATGATTCAAATTGACAGATAGATATATATCAATAAGAAATTCCATAAACCCATAATTAATTTTAGGACATGTAGACAGTAGAATGATATTTTTTATCATATTTCTACAATTATGGAAATTTAAATATTCTCTGCAAACTTAAGGTGTATAAGTAACCAGTTTAATTTGTATGTTCCTGAACAAAAGAACATAATGAAGCCATGGTCAAATGTAGTAACACAAAGAGGGATATAAATGATATCAATTGCAATCTCTTTATATGAAGGCATAACAGGTTTACCTAAACTACTTTCTAAGTACCTCAAGGAAATAACCTAACAATAGATAAAACATTGTCCAAGGTAATACAATAATAGCTGGCCAGCTGAACATTTGTGGCTTTCGAACCGAGACCTTGTAGACTAAATGAACATTTACGTTGGTGGCGCTATATGTATTTATTCAGTTATTATATATATGAATGGCAGTAACATGTATCGACTACATAGGTGAATTTAAATGAAATAAAATATTTATTTATTCAGTTATTATATTTTTTGTACAAGCTGGCCGAAACGTCCGCCCCGACAAATATACCTGGCCAAAACGTCCGTTGGCCGAAACGTCCGTGCACCAATGACCAGGCATAATATGTGAAATGTTAATCTGAATCTGTATCTGTATCGACTGCAGATGTGACGCTCTTCCTTCTCTTTGCAGCAGGTTCCTAAAAAGCAAGAACGCACATTAGGGAATACATGGTATATTAGAAATATACCATGTATCTATTGTACCATACATGTACCATGTACCATACCATCTATTAGAAATAATAGAAATAAAATCCTTAATTGTTCCTAATTGATGAGTAGTGATAATGATAACTAACTTTGTGAGAATGCAAAGATTTAAGTACTGATGACACATACTATATGTCAAAGTGGTACATTTATGTGATATGTAAATGCTTTATTGACAGACATTTGGAGAGATGGACCAAATATTTAAGTAAGTCACTAGAATTCACTAGCACCTTGTATTTTGGCCCTCCTTTTTTCTTCGGTGCATATTTGAGATTTTCGGACAGTTGCTCCTCCACCTCGGAAGCCTTGGCTTTAGGATGGTTTTTCAAGCATGCTCCTGTAGGAAAAGTAGCACCAAACTGCTAACCCCAAGCAATGCACGGAAGAAAGGAAGAGTAACAAGTATATGTACTGGTGAAAGAATTAACACTAAAACAACTATTCCTCACAAATCTAAACTAAATAATCCTAAGGCACTTTTATATTTTAATATTTGTAATTAGAATGGTATTCACAGACGAACACAGGATACATCCCCCAAATCTTTACTGGCACCAAATATTCAAGATGGCCAGACAAATGGGTTTCTTGCTGAACCATTTCCCTCATTATCATGATCACCCACTGGGGACCAGTATCTCGCACTTGGGACCAATATCCCCATTAGTGCCGATGTAGATCAATATCCCCCATTATCACCCACCTGGGACCATTATCGCTAACCGAGATGATTACCCCCCATGAACAGCTGAAAAATGTACGCGGTAGTATGGCCAAACCCCGGAGAAAATTAAGAAAATCCAAGATGGCCACAACAATAAAGATATAAAAATAGAATCAGCACCAAAATCATGAGGGTTCTTGGCCCATGGATGACCAATACTCATACAAATACCGTAATTTTTGGACTATAAGCCGCGCCTTTTTCCCTATTTTTCGACGCTGCGGTTTATATAACGGTGCGGCTAATCTATGGATTTTTACAGCTAACGGCCAACACCTTTAACTCTATGGGCTCTATGGCCGGTCCGCGGACCCCCACCTTTAAGCGGCGGGTTCCAGCAGGAAAAGCTGGAGGCCGGAAAAGAGTGAGACAGGTAGGGCGCAAAAGTAAAAGTGGAACCGAGAGTGGTATGCCGCTGCTGCGGCTTATATTCAGGTGCGGCTTATAGTCCGAAAATTACGGTAAGTAAATTAGAATGTCACATAGTTTTTGAAAGATCCACTAACGAAGATGCAGACCCAGACACGTACCCACTCATGCACATGAAACATAACATCCCCAAAATGGTCGTTTCGGTTATAATAAATGATAATCAACATGTTATATTGAGTATCTCTGGAGTGCATCAGGCGAGCTTCAGAAAATACTGAAGAAGCAATTGCATGCCATTTATGACTTAAACACTTACTGATGAGGACCTTGGTGACCGACAGGTCAATCAACGCGTTCTTGCCCTTCTTTCCCTTGAGGCTATACGTTGACCATAAGGCATTGGTTCCCAACTTGGAAAGCATCCTCCGGATGGTGTCTCCGATGTTGTGGCCACCCAAGGAAGTCATATAGCATGTCTGCAATGTAGATAATTAGTTTTCTTAGTAAAAAACCCTTGAGTACATCCAAGTGAAAATGCTAAATTGTCAGATATATATAACAAAGGCAGCATTGAATATAACTACTACAGTTTTGAAATAATTCAGTGGTCCCAATTATGTCTATCTATCTATCGATCTATCTATCTCTCTATCTCTCTATCTCTCTATCTATCTATCTATCTATCTATCTATCTATCTATCTATCTATCTATCTATCTATCTATCTATCTATCTATCTATCTATCTATCTATCTATCTATCTATCTATGCCTGCCTGCCTGCCTGCCTGCCTGCTGCCTGCTTAGGTGCCTGTCTGCCTGACTGTCCGTCTGCCTGCCTGTTTAGCTGTCTGTGTGCCTGCCTGTCTGTCTGCCTATCTGTCTGTATACCTGTCTGTATGTGTGCCTGCCTGCCTGCCTGTCTGTCTTGGTGTCTGCCTATCTGTCTCTTTGGAAGATGGAGTTACTTCTTCATAAAATGTAAGCGATTCTTAACAAAATAAGTTTTTCTTTCACAATGGAACATACCAATTGTCTCTTGAAGGCCTTATCTGTAAGCCTCTCACAAAGCCTATCCAGCTCCTCAGTACTGCTGACAGGGTCTGGTAGTACATCGTCCAACTCCTCTCCTGCTGCTCTGCTGGCACTTGTCAAGAAGCGCAGCATTCTAAGGATTTCCCCCTGTGACTCTTCAAGGTTTTGCATACGCATCAGCATCCTGCTCTGGAATCCTGTAGCAAGATAACACAATTCCACATTTTTAAATACTATGCTTAGAATTTGCATCTATTCACCCACATACATGTATAATGCATTAAGGCAATTGCGACAAATGATTCATTACATTTCATGTTGCGTTGAAGTTAAACACATATTTCAAGCAACGGCAAGTGCTAGATCCCAAGCTAAACGTAAATGGAATGAGAAAAAAATGCGAAAAGGATGCCATAATCATCAATCAATTTGTCTCAAAAGAACACAATGTTTAGAATGAAGAAATCAAAATTGAATATTTTCTGGATCACAATTTTGAGAAAATATTCTTGAAGTAAAACTGTTAAATTAGGCTTTGTTACCTGTTGGCTCACTTTCAGGATTTATTGCAGCAGATGTAGAAGCTCTGGGTGTTGTGGGGGTGCTGAAAACATAACATGAAATTATTACTTCACTGCAGTACATGCCAACAGTAAGCCATAGTTACATGGCATGAGTAGTAACAGACATTCGCTACAGCTTAATATCAGATTGGTCTAATGTACTACATGTACTAGTCTAAATGCTTTAGCACAGGGTGACTGTACCAATGAATGGCCTAGACCAATCATGGTGAGCAATGAGATATACATGTACGTACTACTCTCAGTAAATACTTGGGTAAAACTACAAAGCCTCAGATTCCTTACCTGGTATGGAAGGGTTGCTTTCCTCCACGATGATCCTCAGACAGTCGTGCACTTGAAGTCATCACTGTATACAGAGATAGTAATGTAATTCATTTATAAATGTCTGTATCAGAATATTTAAATTAATATAAAGTGAAAGGCTAAATGGAGCAAAGTGAAAACAGTGGTGCCCCTTTTGAGTGACCTCATTTTAAGACCACCTCTCTTGGGAGACCACTACAGCATGCACCAATGGCTACACATCCCATGCTATTGAACCTCTTATGAGAGACCACCCTTTATGACAGATCGGTTTGGCTTGGCAGATGGGGTGGTCTCTCAAGAGGACCAATGTATATCATTACTCGAAACAGGTTTTTTTTTTAAATATGAAGACAAATGCACAATGTCAATAGTCCTAAATACCTGATCTTGTGTCACTGTTAGGACACACAGGAGACTGGATTCTATGCCCAGAAATAGACCTGGAAGGGGTACTGGTACTTGGTGATATCGCTCTCGGTGCAGAACAGCCTTAAACAGAATTTAATGAGTGCGGTTATCGATAAAACATTATTAATGCATTTTTCATTAGGACATGAAAGCAATACTTTATTTTCACTGCAAGAAGATACTCCCAAAATATCAATTTACCGGTACTGATCTACCTGGTAGCCTACTGCATAAATGTCTGTACCAAAAAGTAATCATTGTTCTATATGTCAAAATAGCCCATAGTTAGCCAGTTAGATACTGTGTTTAAGAAAAGGTTGGACCTCCTGGGAATAAAATTAGCATACAAGCAAATGCTGTTTTTTTTCCTTTTGTGACTCAAGCTTCATGTTGAAACTAAAATAATTGAAATTAACAGTTGAGGATATAGCTCTACTTGATCCTTGTGCCAACCTCATTTACCATTTGTCCGTTGAGGAGGTGTCGGTAGCTCGGCCAGAACTAGAGCAGGGACACTGTCACTTGCCTCCAGTATCTCCCCTTCTTCGTCTGTATTAACATTATTTAATAAAGATTAACAGGTGAAGTGAAGCACCACATTAAATGACATTTAATAAAGAAAACTGAAAGGGTTAATATTTCTTATTCCGTTGAACTGTTTTTCTATTAATTTGTGGCAATTATGAAGCCATCTATGTTGTCACATATTTAAATATACTCTTATGCCCAATTCTCTGTATTTACCATCAGCATCTTCAGTTTCTGAAACCTGAAACTTTGCAGGCTTCTTAGTTTTCCGTCGACATTCTTCTGTGTCAGTCTCTACATTGGAGGTATCCTCAGCCTTTCTCGCCCTTTCTTGAGCCTTGTCATAGGTGTCTGAAGTTGGAAACAATATGTTATATTAAGAGACCTGATATACTGACAAGGTAATAAAATTAACGTCATTCTGTTTCCTTTTTTCACTTCAATTTATTACAGTTCCCGCTTAGTACACAAAACTAGCATGAATTATGTACTTAATCTAACGTTTCAAACTGTAAATATTAAATGCTTCCTACCTCCAAATGAAAATATCCTAACTTCATAAAGCTTCCATTTCTCTTTGTCAGGCAGCTCCCCTCTCCTGGCTTTTGAAGAGGCTCCACCCCTTGCTGGCCAATAGCAACACAGACGCTGAAATATAACAGCAGCGACTGAATGTAGTTAAAATGTTTTAATGAATTGCGTAGTGATATACAGTGGTCCTGTATTGGGCTATACATCCCATGTTATTGAAACTGTTATGAGAAGTGACCTCTCTTAAGAGACCACTTTTTTGGCCCAAGGGGTGGTCTCACGAGGCCTGTAGATAGTAAAGATGATAAAAGCTTAAGGCGCAGTCACCGAAATGTCACTAACACCCCCCCCCCCCCCCCTTGACTCCTGACTAGTACACCTCCACTGAGTGTGGAGGGAGTGGAAAAGTGCGTCCACCAGTGGGAAAAAGGGCCAAAATTCCTCTAAAGGGGGAAGAAAAGCCCCCTAGACACCACCGCCCCAACCAACCACATATGTGAAACGCTTTAAGTTCCATTTTTTATCAAACGGCTGCAAACCCATATATTTGACAATGTTCCAAGTACATACATGTATTTACTTACATCTCTTGTTGACTGTATCCATGACTTGTGGACGACTTCAACAGCCATCTCGTCCACAAACTCTACTACAACAAATTCGCCCGACATCTTTTACCTGAAGACCAAGACACAAAAGCTGTTTATCACTAAGCTTACTATCATATATTTAATTGCTACATCATCTGTGGTATACTTTGGATAAACTATAACCCATGCAGAACAACTAAATACTTGCAAACTTTGTAGCAGTGGTGCTTATTGAAATGAAATAATGGATTATAATCCATGCAGAATGGTAAGAAACACCGCCTTTCTGCCATTCCCTTTCTCAACCATGATGGCTTTAGTGTGGAGGCTTTTTCTTGTCAGGAGCTTCATGCAGCTGTCGTTCAAGTGGATGCAATATACTCCAATAATCTGGGAATCGCAGGTCTCCATGAAGACAGATTCAGTTCTGTTGTACACCCTGCACAACACTTTCTTATTTCCCTCTTCATCTTTCTCATTTGATAAAGCCACCGCCTCACAACAAGATGGACCATCCAAAATAAATGCATTGTTCGGCTTCTGTAGTTGCATGGTGCTTTCTGCCCTTGTCAAACATGTTGTGCATGGAGCGTTTTCCAACTCGTGAATCCTTTTCACAATCTGTGCCAGGGCATTCTTCCCAGAACGGACCATTCTCTTCATCTTATGGAGGTAGTTTTCAAATGGGAATGCCGCACAGCTGTCCAGGCTTCCAAACCGCTCAGCATCAGCGGATATGTGGAGCATGGCATGCACGTTGTACACAAGGAACTCCTTGCCATAGAGTTCACGACCCCTCCGTACAAAGTAGACTAAAAGGTTGTGAGCATACTCCTTATGAATTTGCACAAGAGTTGGTGAAACAAGAATGCACATAGCAACAGATATGGCCATGAAATGATCATAAAGGTCATTCCTAAGAATGCCTTTGAGCACCAGCTTTCCTGTATACAGCAAAAATTGACGGTACTCAGTAGCCTTCCATCTTTCAATATCTCCAAGGCCTCTGGGTTTCCGCGCAAAACTATTTGGAATACACCTCCGAAGGTCCAGAAGTTTTTCACTGATTTCTTCTATGTGTGTCGCAGGGAGCCTCATTTCCTTTTTGCCTCTGACCCACAGAAGAATTAGCCTTCGTGTGACCCCAAGACAGGCCTGGTGCATATAATCCATAGAAAATACATTCACAGCATCCACTTGAAGAATAGTGAAAGGGGAAACTCCTTTATGGTGTTCTTCTTGAGACTGATCCCTGAATGACTGGTTTGTTTTTAGCACAATGTTGTCAATGTCTTGGTATGTCAGCCTGCCATACCAAACACCTCTCTGCGTACATTTTTCACAACCGTAGTATCCAGAATACTGTTTTGTAGCCCGCACCATTGCTTTTGCAGGAGCATCGCAAACGATGCACTTCAGTATCACTTGAATTGCATTGTCCTTGTACTGAATGCCATGTTGCAAGATGTGATTCAATTCTGTTATTGTGTCAAGTAAGAAATCTAAATTGCTTGGTTTTGAATTGCCACATGTTATGGCAACAGGGAAGACAGTGACTGGTTCCATCATTATTGCACACAAGACTGGCCACACACATGTATTCGAGCTGCGGAAAAGAGGGAGACCATCGATACGGAAAGAAATTTCAATGCTGTCTGTATTGTGCAGTATTTCCTGGGGGTACTTGTCCAAGGTCTTCACCAAGGAATCTTCAAGTCCCAAATATACATAACTCATGCCCGATTTTTCTTCAGTTGTCACCTTCTTGTCTGTTTTTAATAACGTACGAGCTGTTGATGGCAGATTCTTATGTCCAATCTTCTTGAACACTTTGAGTAGGTCATCTACTGCCATATGTTTTATTTGGTGTGCATTGACCCATGGCACTAAGTATTCAGCTACCGGTACATGTTGTTCTTCTTCTTCTGATTCAGATGAAAGGATGACTGGATTTGCGTCAATGAAGTCCCACATTGACCCATCATCATCGCTCTCAGCATCAGCATTTTGTCCATTTTCTTCTTCCACAGACTCGCTTTCCAAAGTAACATGTTCATTCATTGGAACATCAGCTGCCTCATCTGAATTGCATGCAACATCTAACACAAAGTCAGTAATGTCACTATCACTGTCACTGTGTCTTGTCTGGACCTTTTTATTCATACGTGATGCCGATCTTTTGGCTGAAACCCACTTTCTATTGTATTGAGTACGACGCCGCCTCTTCTCATCCATTTTGCTGCAAAACAAGATTGCGCATGCATATGATCAAATTAAAATAAAAAAACATGCCCATGCAGGGGCGGATCCAGGAATTGAAAATAGGGGGGGAGGCACACGCCAATGGGAGTGGGGGGGGGGGGGGGGGGGCGCAACCACAAGCTAGGGGAGCCTTCAGACATCCTGGTCTGTGAAATTACATGGTCTAGGCCAAAAAATAGAGGGGGGGGGGGCAAGCCCCCCTGGATACACTACTGCCATGCACCACAGCCTGCACGGTAAGATTGTATGTTCCTCATTTCTTTTAAGTTAAGAATATGAGCGATCAACAAATATTACTACTTTTTGCCCCATTGCAATTTGTACAAGGTTTAGTTGCAAATGCTGATGGAAAACTATTGATTACTTCAGGATGTTACTTTTTCCAACTTAATCAACTTAAATAAATTCAGGGCAAAAGATAATCATAAAAACATAATTTCAACTGGCTGAAAACTATCAACCAATGTCCATTCAAAAACATAAAGAGTCTGTTACTCTGAAAAGTTGAATTTTGCATAGATCTAGACTACATAAAAAAAATATATATATATATAGCAGCCATAATTTAGCATCCTCTAGCTTTCTTGATGGAAATTCACTAAAAATCTGCAGTGTTCAACTTCACATTGTCATCTAAATTACCCTTCTAAAGTTCTATAACCTTAAATACCAACTTCTAGCATTGAAGGACCTAAACACAGTGTGTACCTGTGTTTAGGTCTTTCTTAGCCAACTTCATGCTCTATTATTAATCTACAATAAAGAGCCCGCGACGGATCCAAAGGGGGCGGGGGGTGCATTGCAGCAAGGGGCGCATGCCCCCCCCCCCCCCCATATGTGTTGTCCTAGACTGTGTAATTTCAGACCAGGATGTCTCTATTAAACTTGTGGTTGCCCCCCCCCCCCACCCCCCTATTGGTCGCCGAAATCACATACAGTCAAGCTGTGTCCACAGTCAAGCTGTGTCCACGTATGCATGGCCTATACTATTACTATGGCCCAACACTACGAGACTGCCAACGAAGCACAGCACTGGTCGCCCTACTCCTGGTGCCCCCCCCCCCCTGCCACCAAAACAGTACCACTCTACGTCCAGCCCCCCCCCCCCTCCTCCTCCTCCTCCTCCCGCCCGCCACAACTACAGATACATGCTTGCCTTACCGATCTACGTCCACCCTCTCCCTCTCCCACTCCTCCTCCCGCCCGCCACAACTAGTCTACAGACATTGGCGCAACGCGGTAACTTTGCTGGCTCGCTGCCAACTTTGCTGCAGCCTCTTGGAACTAACTAACTGTATGATCACTGTTGACTCTCGAGTGGTTGTAAAACTACTATAATCTGATAATGGCGGTTACGAGGGCTGGGCGCAGCGTGGGCGCGCGTGGCTAGCTCTATTAGGCTTGCCCATGGTCAGCCTGTCGTAAATTCCTTTACATTCCCATAGAGTACGTTCGTCTATTAACTGGGTAGTCGCTATCTATTGAAAATTCGGGACATATCTCAACCAGATATAGATCTCCCACGGATTTAATGTAAGCTTTGTTCACACAGCCCAGCGGCCCTGCTGAAAAAAACAACATGGAGGCCGAGTCCGAGATTAGGCCACACATAAGGCCACAAGGCACCTGCTTAATTTCGGCAGAAAAAGTGTAAAATATGCTGAGAGCTGTGCATAGAACACTCCCCCATATGTTCATGACCCGAATTACAAAACTTTAAAAAAGGATGGCTTCCTTACCTGCAAGTATATATTGAAAGTTCTTGACTTGAATAAAAAAAACGCGGTTTAGGCCTAACCAGCGCCGTATAGATAGCCGTATAGATAGAAGAGTTAAGACAGCAGAAGTCCAAAAACGGTTATCGTCACGTGGTTCATGCAGACGAGAATCGTTCCCCGGAAGTTAATGGCGGGCAATGTGAATGCATTGATAACAGGAGATAGAACTTCGACTTTTGGTAATTATTAGTGAATAAAGGTTTTGATTTGCAATATTTATACAACAAATCGATATGTGTATATATTTACATCAATATGTTTTAAAAAATAAAATAGAATTTGCTAATATTAAGTGATAATATTAGGATTAGTGTGAACAACTAGTTTACATGTTAGGCTAACAGTGCCTTGGTTAAAGAGCCTGTTGCTGTTTATTTATAGCTTTGAATTCTTTCAAACCAATATTATCTTCTTAAACTTGTATAGTAGTCAGGAGCATCACTTTCTAATGTTTATTGATATATTTAGAGGGAGGGGATCTAAAGGAATGCTTCAAAATTCAGATTAGATTAATTTCTACCATTTTCTTAAATTCATGGTAGTTTCAGTAATCCCATGGTAATTGAGGACACAAGTTATCTAAATGACTAATTTCATCTTTATGGCTTTCAGAAAGGACAGGAGACCGACAGGTGACTATCAAAGGACTAGCAGCAGCAGCAGCAGCAGCAGCAGCAGCAGCAGCAGCAGCAGCAGCAGCAGCAGCAGCAGCAGCAGCAGCAGCAGCAGCATGATGATGATGATGATGTTAAATGTGTTGTTTTGGGAACATCCATTGCAAATACATGGAATTCAATAAACATTGAATAGCATATCATGCAGTTTGTCTGTGCCTTTTCCTCCGTGTTGTCCTGGTTTGCTGTGCTGCCTCCTAGTCGCCACCATGGTTTGCTGTGCTGCCTGGGGATGCTCAAATCGCTCTGAGAAAGGAGTAAGAATGTACGGCTTCCCCACTGACACAGAGCGGAGGAAAAAATGGCTGGCACAAGTCAGCAGGAGCAATTTCATGACCAACAGCAAAAAAATATGTGAGGTTAGGTTATTTTATACAAACACTGCATTTGCACTTTTTCACAAAACGAAAACCACACCATTGGGAAAGCTTAATGTTTTGTTTAATACAAAAAAACAGGGAAAGGCTTGAAAAACACTGAGAGTTGAGACTCAGGGTGCAGGGTGAGGGTCTCAGTGCAGGTATTCAGGCTCCATTGAATCCCCCTCTGGTTCTTGTGCTGAAAGAGGGAGTAACAGACAGGAGAAAGGGTTATACACACCTATATAGCACACCTATTGGATGGGAAATTGCCTTGGGGAGATAAGGTGTGGTCTTTGTTCCCAACTGAAGTTATGGAACTTTATTATTTGTGAGTTTAACAAAGTATGACAAATGGCATCAGTAACAGATGTGATATGAATTTCTATAAAGTTGTCTCACATTCTTGGTCATATTTTATATACAGTATATAATGAGTATAACATGTCCAGTAAGTATAAAGTGTTTCCTAATACTGTGTATTCAACCACTATGGTATAGTGTATGGTACTATGGTATGGTATCCTAGCTTAATCTGTTATCTGTAAACGTTCCCTAAATCTACTAATTTAGGGATAATCCACTGACATCCTTTAATACACATGTTAATTTGAATCAGATGTACTGATAATATCCGCAATATAAATCTTTAAGCTTCTTCTTACCTTTAAAAGTCCGTCACGAACGGTCTATTATGCTGCAACTCTACAGCTCTGCTAGCCTTGGCGCTAACTTCCGGGGAACGATTGAGAGGCTCCACGATCCGCCATTGCTGTAAAAAAGTGGTCCATTGGAGTGAACGGAGATGACATAACTCTCAGTCTATACGGCGCTGGGCCTAACGTTCCAGAGATTGACAGCGTGTCCTCGTTTTCGCAGATCCGTTTAACCGTTTGTAGGTCGCTGAACGGCATTAATTTTAACCAGCGCTAGTGGGGGCATCGAGGGACAGGAAAGGGTGTCGAACTGGGAAAAACGATCGAATAACTGTCTGTTTTGCAAAATACATCCCATCTTCTGGGAGAATAGATGGATATTTGAGGGACTATATAATTTGTATGCGTATGGATCGACCAGGATGTGAAGTGGTAAATCCGGAACACTGAGAAAAGGCGCGAACGAAATTTGCCGTGATTGGTTGAATTCTTAGGCTGGTGAGAGCATATACAGTTATAAACATCAACAGCAACAAATGGACGAACAATATTCAACTACATAATAGAGTAGACTCCATCTATTTGCATACAAATCATATGTATGTGCACCCACTTGCATGGAAAGGAAAACGTTATATTTCAACGTGGCCACAACGTGGTATTTATACGTTATATTTCAACGTGGCCACAACGTGGTATTTTCTTTGTAAAACCACCCAAGTAATATTTTTTGCACAAATTACTATCCTTCAAACTCATATTCTGACAAAAAGGAAATAAATAAATAAATCTATAACATTAAACAAATCAGTATTTTTAGACGGGTGCTTGTGGTGAACCACAACGTTGGGGCCACGTGGCTACCACGTTGTGCACACTTAGACGGGTGCTTGTGGTGAACCACAACGTTGGGGCCACGTGGCTACCACGTTGTGCACAGTGCCACCAAACTACCACTTTTAGGCCACGTGGTGGCAACGTGGCGTGTTAGCTGGGCAGGAAGTATGAAGCTGCGCTGTCAGTACGCTTCTCCATGTTTGTGATTGGTCGAATGCTCCAGATGCCACCCCTTTTATGTGAACGTGCACCTAACTAGATAGGACATGGCTGGCTTGAGCAAACGAGTTGATTGCCAGCGTTGTAGGACAGTTTAGCGAGAGCGGCTTTGTTTTGGATTAAGTCAACCGGATAACTCAAAACATATCCAGGATAGGTTGAACCAGCTTGCAAAAATGCCACAGCATTTCACAAAACGCCACAGCATTTCACAAAACACAACAGCTTTTCACAAAAACGCCGCAGCATTTCAGAAAACACAGCAGCATTTCACAAAACACCACAGCATTTCAGAAAACACCACAGCATTTCACATTGGACGGAAAGGGTATTCCTTAGGGAGAACACTTCTTGTTTGTGATTGGACAGAGCCAGCCAGAGAAGCACTGCTGTGATTGGTTGTTTTTGCTGCCAGTCAAGAAATTACGCTCCGTGATTGGCCCAACACATCAGCCATTAGCTGTTAGCACACACTCAGAGCTCACAGCTCCTCAGATGTAGCACTTAATTTCAGACTCCAGTTTACAGCTTCCTGCCTATGACCTGCCTAAAACCAGTATAGAGGAATGTTAAGCCCTCCCACTATTTTCCAAGAGGGCGTTGCCAGATTTTCAATTTCAGGTTTTAAACAGGAGATGGCGCTTCACAAATACAGAAAGACAAGTTTCATGGACTTTCAGTTGTGTTTTGAAGAGCATTTGAACACATCATTTTAGATCAACTAAAGTATATCTAATCTTGTAATTCAATAATCTATAGTCTTTATATATTAAATAATCATAATAATAATGTAAATGTTTACATTACACTTCTTTATTTGTTATGCTCATACTTTTACCTTTACAATCGTTTGTGTGTGTGCAATGTAACTTTTTTTCAATAAAATATTAAAGTCTCCCAGTCCGTGACTTTTCCTGAAAGTGTGTTATGTAGCACCCTATGTTGTTAACAATTGCATTCTAATAGCGGGATTTGACGGGTTTAGGTAGGCCTATACAAAAACCTCTGGCGGTTCTAGTGTTAAGGTAATTAGGTACAGTAGAAGCCCTTTTTTTTATCAGTAACGAATTTAGCAGTTGAACATAAAAGTCAACTAACTGAGGGTCACTTGCAATGACAGTGTTGTGTCTAACTGTAAGCTTGTCACTCAGAGTAACATACAGTTAATTAAGCTGCTGGAGAAGAAAGATCATGGGGGGAGGGGGGAAGAGAGCTTTGGTTGATGGGCCATTAGTTGTGTAAATACACAGCTGAGAGCTGCCGTTTCATTCAGACTGTTTAAAAAACGATAACAACGAATTTGCAGCCACTTGTTCCTTATGGGGAAAATAACACCCGTCATCCAGATCAGGATCCCTCCGTTACGCTTTGGGATCCTGATCTGCCGACGAGGCTCCATTAAAATATAAATATTTTTAGTGAATTACTGAGTTTAGGCACGTTAATAACGTTTTAATGAAGTTGAACACAGTATATATTCATATTTGTCAGTGATTTCATGTCAATTGTGTGTGTGTGTGTGTGTGTGTGTGTGTGTGTGTGTGTGTGTGTGTGTGTGTGTGTGTGTGTGTCTGTGTGTGTGTGTGTGTGTGTGTGTGTGTGTGTGTGTGTGTGTGTGTGTGTGTGTGTGTGTGTGTGTGTGTGTGTGTGTGTGTGTGTGTGTGTGTGTGTGTGTGTGTGTGTGTGTAGAGGTGTCTGTGTGTGTGTGTAGAGGTGTGTGTGGTTAAAACACTTTCATGAAGTGAAGGAGGTTTTCCTTCTATAAAACAGCTGTGGGCAGCAGTGAGTGTCACGGACATGAATTCCTAGATCAAGATAGACTGGTGCACACACTCTCCTGTCCTGCCAGGCGACACGCCCGTTCTAAGCCGTGTCCCTCACTCCTCACATCCCTAGCTGCATCCCCACAAAGTGTATTATGTTGTTACATCGTTTCAGATGTTATGTGCAAACTTGTCACCTTTTGGCGAAATTCGCCATTTTGAATCCAAAATAGGTCGTTTGTATGCTAACAACACGGTCCCTGCTGCTGGCACCGGTCCCTCTCTCTCTCCCCCTCTCTCACACACACTAAATGCGCTATTTCCGCACACACATAGAGCCGCGAGCTTGAATGACACAAGCACACTTTTATTTCCATGCAACTCTCTGATTGGTCTGGTGTCTTGCCTCTGTTGCATTCACTGAACACGGGGAATTACAGTCCTGACGTCCTTTCTAGTGTCTTGATGAGGTTCACGTAAAGCACGGTTAATGTATTATATTATTGAGGTATAATTGTCCGGGGCTACAGAAAAAACATTCGGGGCAGGCCAAAATATTATTTTACCAACAATGTGGAATTTATTGGCTCCATATTGCACAGATTATGCACAGCGGGAGCAGCAATAACCGTCAAATAATAATTCAGACAGGGGAGCTACGCACCCCCTGCCTGCCGCTAGGGGGTGCTGCAGCGCCCTCAGCACCCCCCTTCCCGCGCCCATGTCCCTGTCGGAGCGGCAGAGCGTGATGTGAACTGAAACGTTTTTCTGTGGCAATATTATTTAAGGAATCGTTGAGCTAGCTAGCTAGAATACATTGTCACTATCTGCTAACGTTAGCTTTAGCCTTCTATTTCTAATATTTTTTTTCATAGGCTATAAACAGAGGTGGTATATATATATATATATATATATATATGTTGTACTTGAGTAAAAGTAGAAGCACTCAGATCTTGTACTAGAATAAAAGTAGAAGTACTCAGATCTTGTAGCTACTTGAGTAAAAGTAGAAGCACTCAGGTCTTGTACTTGAGTAAAAGTAGAAGTAGGCTACTCAGATCTTGTACTTGAGTAAAAGTAGAAGTACTCAGATCTTGTACTTGAGTAAAAGTAATAGTACCAGAGTGTAGGAATACTCTGTTACAGTAAAAGTCCTGCATTCAAAATGTTCCTCAAGTAAAAGTAGAAAAGTATTATCATCAAAATATAGTTAAAGTAGCGACAGTAAAAGTAGTCATTGTGCAGATTGGTCCATTTCAGAATAACATATATGATATGTTTTATAATGATTGATCATGAAGGTGTTCTCAAAGCTGCTAAAGGTGCAGCTAGTTTGAATGACTTTATATACTGCAGGGTAGCTTGTGGATTTACTCCAGGTGGAACTAAAGTCTGATTTAACACTTGATTATATTTCACATCATTCATCCACATCTGTGAAGTAACTAAAAGGTATTAAATTCATGGAGTGGAGTAGAAGTACACCATGTACCTCTGAACTGTAGTGGAGTAGAAGAACAAAGTAGCAAAACATTGAAATACTTAAATAAAGTACAAGTATTTCAAAATTGTGCCCAAGTATAGTATTTGTTGAGTTTATGAACTTAGTTACACTCCCCCATATGTTCATGACCCGAATTACAAAACTTTAAAAAAGGATGGCTTCCTTACCTGCAAGTATATATTGAAAGTTCTTGACTTGAATAAAAAAAACGCGGTTTAGGCCTAACCAGCGCCGTATAGATAGCCGTATAGATAGAAGAGTTAAGACAGCAGAAGTCCAAAAACGGTTATCGTCACATGGTTCATGCAGACGAGAATCGTTCCCCGGAAGTTAATGGCGGGCAATGTGAATGCATTGATAACAGGAGATAGAACTTCGACTTTTGGTAATTATTAGTGAATAAAGGTTTTGATTTGCAATATTTATACAACAAATCGATATGTGTATATATTTACATCAATATGTTTTAAAAAATAAAATAGAATTTGCTAATATTAAGTGATAATATTAGGATTAGTGTGAACAACTAGTTTACATGTTAGGCTAACAGTGCCTTGGTTAAAGAGCCTGTTGCTGTTTAGTTATAGCTTTGAATTCTTTCAAACCAATATTATCTTCTTAAACTTGTATAGTAGTCAGGAGCATGACTTTCTAATGTTTATTGATATATTTAGAGGGAGGGGATCTAAAGGAATGCTTCAAAATTCAGATTAGATTAATTTCTACCATTTTCTTAAATTCATGGTAGTTTCAGTAATCCCATGGTAATTGAGGACACAAGTTATCTAAATGACTAATGTCATCTTTATGGCTTTCAGAAAGGACAGGAGACCGACAGGTGACTATCAAAGGACTAGCAGCAGCAGCAGCAGCAGCAGCAGCAGCAGCAGCAGCAGCAGCAGCAGCAGCAGCAGCAGCAGCAGCAGCAGCAGCATGATGATGATGATGATGTTAAATGTGTTGTTTTGGGAACATCCATTGCAAATACATGGAATTCAATAAACATTGAATAGCATATCATGCAGTTTGTCTGTGCCTTTTCCTCCGTGTTGTCCTGGTTTGCTGTGCTGCCTCCTAGTCGCCACCATGGTTTGCTGTGCTGCCTGGGGATGCTCAAATCGCTCTGAGAAAGGAGTAAGAATGTACGGCTTCCCCACTGACACAGAGCGGAGGAAAAAATGGCTGGCACAAGTCAGCAGGAGCAATTTCATGACCAACAGCAAAAAAATATGTGAGGTTAGGTTATTTTATACAAACACTGCATTTGCACTTTTTCACAAAACGAAAACCACACCATTGGGAAAGCTTAATGTTTTGTTTAATACAAAAAAACAGGGAAAGGCTTGAAAAACACTGAGAGTTGAGACTCAGGGTGCAGGGTGAGGGTCTCAGTGCAGGTATTCAGGCTCCATTGAATCCCCCTCTGGTTCTTGTGCTGAAAGAGGGAGTAACAGACAGGAGAAAGGGTTATACACACCTATATAGCACACCTATTGGATGGGAAATTGCCTTGGGGAGATAAGGTGTGGTCTTTGTTCCCAACTGAAGTTATGGAACTTTATTATTTGTGAGTTTAACAAAGTATGACAAATGGCATCAGTAACAGATGTGATATGAATTTCTATAAAGTTGTCTCACATTCTTGGTCATATTTTATATACAGTATATAATGAGTATAACATGTCCAGTAAGTATAAAGTGTTTCCTAATACTGTGTATTCAACCACTATGGTATAGTGTATGGTACTATGGTATGGTATCCTAGCTTAATCTGTTATCTGTAAACGTTCCCTAAATCTACTAATTTAGGGATAATCCACTGACATCCTTTAATACACATGTTAATTTGAATCAGATGTACTGATAATATCCGCAATATAAATCTTTAAGCTTCTTCTTACCTTTAAAAGTCCGTCACGAACGGTCTATTATGCTGCAACTCTACAGCTCTGCTAGCCTTGGCGCTAACTTCCGGGGAACGATTGAGAGGCTCCACGATCCGCCATTGCTGTAAAAAAGTGGTCCATTGGAGTGAACGGAGATGACATAACTCTCAGTCTATACGGCGCTGGGCCTAACGTTCCAGAGATTGACAGCGTGTCCTCGTTTTCGCAGATCCGTTTAACCGTTTGTAGGTCGCTGAACGGCATTAATTTTAACCAGCGCTAGTGGGGGCATCGAGGGACAGGAAAGGGTGTCGAACTGGGAAAAACGATCGAATAACTGTCTGTTTTGCAAAATACATCCCATCTTCTGGGAGAATAGATGGATATTTGAGGGACTATATAATTTGTACGCGTATGGATCGACCAGGATGTGAAGTGGTAAATCCGGAACACTGAGAAAAGGCGCGAACGAAATTTGCCGTGATTGGTTGAATTCTTAGGCTGGTGAGAGCATATACAGTTATAAACATCAACAGCAACAAATGGACGAACAATATTCAACTACATAATAGAGTAGACTCCATCTATTTGCATACAAATCATATGTATGTGCACCCACTTGCATGGAAAGGAAAACGTTATATTTCAACGTGGCCACAACGTGGTATTTATACGTTATATTTCAACGTGGCCACAACGTGGTATTTTCTTTATAAAACCACCCAAGTAATATTTTTTGCACAAATTACTATCCTTCAAACTCATATTCTGACAAAAAGGAAATAAATAAATAAATCTATAACATTAAACAAATCAGTATTTTTAGACGGGTGCTTGTGGTGAACCACAACGTTGGGGCCACGTGGCTACCACGTTGTGCACACTTAGACGGGTGCTTGTGGTGAACCACAACGTGGGGGCCACGTGGCTACCACGTTGTGCACAGTGCCACCAAACTACCACTTTTAGGCCACGTGGTGGCAACGTGGCGTGTTAGCTGGGCAGGAAGTATGAAGCTGCGCTGTCAGTACGCTTCTCCATGTTTGTGATTGGTCGAATGCTCCAGATACCACCCCTTTTATGTGAACGTGCACCTAACTAGATAGGACATGGCTGGCTTGAGCAAACGAGTTGATTGCCAGCGTTGTAGGACAGTTTAGCGAGAGCGGCTTTGTTTTGGATTAAGTCAACCGGATAACTCAAAACATATCCAGGATAGGTTGAACCAGCTTGCAAAAATGCCACAGCATTTCACAAAACGCCACAGCATTTCACAAAACACAACAGCTTTTCACAAAAACGCCGCAGCATTTCAGAAAACACAGCAGCATTTCAGAAAACACCACAGCATTTCAGAAAACACCACAGCATTTCACATTGGACGGAAAGGGTATTCCTTAGGGAGAACACTTCTTGTTTGTGATTGGACAGAGCCAGCCAGAGAAGCACTGCTGTGATTGGTTGTTTTTGCTGCCAGTCAAGAAATTACGCTCCGTGATTGGCCCAACACATCAGCCATTAGCTGTTAGCACACACTCAGAGCTCACAGCTCCTCAGATGTAGCACTTAATTTCAGACTCCAGTTTACAGCTTCCTGCCTATGACCTGCCTAAAACCAGTATAGAGGAATGTTAAGCCCTCCCACTATTTTCCAAGAGGGCGTTGCCAGATTTTCAATTTCAGGTTTTAAACAGGAGATGGCGCTTCACAAATACAGAAAGACAAGTTTCATGGACTTTCAGTTGTGTTTTGAAGAGCATTTGAACACATCATTTTAGATCAACTAAAGTATATCTAATCTTTTAATTCAATAATCTATAGTCTTTATATATTAAATAATCATAATAATAATGTAAATGTTTACATTACACTTCTTTATTTGTTATGCTCATACTTTTACCTTTACAATCGTTTGTGTGTGCAATGTAACTTTTTTTCAATAAAATATTAAAGTCTCCCAGGCAGTGACTTTTCCTGAAAGTGTGTTATGTAGCACCCTATGTTGTTAAAAATTGCATTCTAATAGCGGGATTTGACGGGTTTAGGTAGGCCTATACAAAAACCTCTGGCGGTTCTAGTGTTAAGGTAATTAGGTACAGTAGAAGCCCTTTTTTTTTATCAGTAACGAATTTAGCAGTTGAACATAAAAGTCAACTAACTGAGGGTCACTTGCAATGACAGTGTTGTGTCTAACTGTAAGCTTGTCACTCAGAGTAACATACAGTTAATTAAGCTGCTGGAGAAGAAAGATCATGGGGGGAGGGGGGGAGAGAGCTTTGGTTGATGGGCCATTAGTTGTGTAAATACACAGCTGAGAGCTGCCGTTTCATTCAGACTGTTTAAAAAACGATAACAACGAATTTGCAGCCACTTGTTCCTTATGGGGAAAATAACACCCGTCATCCAGATCAGGATCCCTCCGTTACGCTTTGGGATCCTGATCTGCCGACGAGGCTCCATTAAAATATAAATATTTTTAGTGAATTACTGAGTTTAGGCACGTTAATAACGTTTTAATGAAGTTGAACACAGTATATATCCATATTTGTCAGTGATTTCATGTCAATTGTGTGTGTGTGTGTATGTGTGTGTGTGTGTGTGTGTGTGTGTGTCTGTGTGTGTGTGTGTGTGTGTGTGTGTGTGTGTGTGTGTGTGTGTGTGTGTGTGTGTGTGTGTGTGTGTGTGTGTGTGTGTGTGTGTGTGTGTGTGTGTGTGTGTGTGTGTGTGTGTGTGTGTGTGTGTGTGTGTGTAGAGGTGTCTGTGTGTGTGTGTAGAGGTGTGTGTGGTTAAAACACTTTCATGAAGTGAAGGAGGTTTTCCTTCTATAAAACAGCTGTGGGCAGCAGTGAGTGTCACGGACATGAATTCCTAGATCAAGATAGACTGGTGCACACACTCTCCTGTCCTGCCAGGCGACACGCCCGTTCTAAGCCGTGTCCCTCACTCCTCACATCCCTAGCTGCATCCCCACAAAGTGTATTATGTTGTTACATCGTTTCAGATGTTATGTGCAAACTTGTCACCTTTTGGCGAAATTCGCCATTTTGAATCCAAAATAGGTCGTTTGTATGCTAACAACACGGTCCCTGCTGCTGGCACCGGTCCCTCTCTCTCTCCCCCTCTCTCACACACACTAAATGCGCTATTTCCGCACACACATAGAGCCGCGAGCTTGAATGACACAAGCACACTTTTATTTCCATGCAACTCTCTGATTGGTCTGGTGTCTTGCCTCTGTTGCATTCACTGAACACGGGGAATTACAGTCCTGACGTCCTTTCTAGTGTCTTGATGAGGTTCACGTAAAGCACGGTTAATGTATTATATTATTGAGGTATAATTGTCCGGGGCTACAGAAAAAACATTCGGGGCAGGCCAAAATATTATTTTACCAACAATGTGGAATTGATTGGCTCCATATTGCACAGATTATGCACAGCGGGAGCAGCAATAACCGTCAAATAATAATTCAGACAGGGGAGCTACGCACCCCCTGCCTGCCGCTAGGGGGTGCTGCAGCGCCCTCAGCACCCCCCTTCCCGCGCCCATGTCCCTGTCGGAGCGGCAGAGCGTGATGTGAACTGAAACGTTTTTCTGTGGCAATATTATTTAAGGAATCGTTGAGCTAGCTAGCTAGCATACATTGTCACTATCTGCTAACGTTAGCTTTAGCCTTCTATTTCTAATATTTTTTTTTTAATAGGCTATAAACAGAGGTGGTATATATATATATATATATATATATATATATATGTTGTACTTGAGTAAAAGTAGAAGCACTCAGATCTTGTACTAGAATAAAAGTAGAAGTACTCAGATCTTGTAGCTACTTGAGTAAAAGTAGAAGCACTCAGGTCTTGTACTTGAGTAAAAGTAGAAGTAGGCTACTCAGATCTTGTACTTGAGTAAAAGTAGAAGTACTCAGATCTTGTACTTGAGTAAAAGTAATAGTACCAGAGTGTAGGAATACTCTGTTACAGTAAAAGTCCTGCATTCAAAATGTTCCTCAAGTAAAAGTAGAAAAGTATTATCATCAAAATATAGTTAAAGTAGCGACAGTAAAAGTAGTCATTGTGCAGATTGGTCCATTTCAGAATAACATATATGATATGTTTTATAATGATTGATCATGAAGGTGTTCTCAAAGCTGCTAAAGGTGCAGCTAGTTTGAATGACTTTATATACTGCAGGGTAGCTTGTGGATTTACTCCAGGTGGAACTAAAGTCTGATTTAACACTTGATTATATTTCACATCATTCATCCACATCTGTGAAGTAACTAAAAGGTATTAAATTCATGGAGTGGAGTAGAAGTACACCATGTACCTCTGAACTGTAGTGGAGTAGAAGAACAAAGTAGCAAAACATTGAAATACTTAAATAAAGTACAAGTATTTCAAAATTGTGCCCAAGTATAGTATTTGTTGAGTTTATGAACTTAGTTACTTTACACCATGTGGCTATAAAGATAGAAAGACTAAGCCTTGCACAGAGGCATGAAAATACATTTTCAAAATGCTCAACAGTGCTGCCAAAATTATAAACTGACTGCTACACAATTAAAATAAATGCTTTTATATATTTCTATTAGATGTGACTCTTTTGCGTTTCTGTTATTACTAACACTGCTGCTTTAGTTGTTCTGACTGCTAATATCCTCTTTTATTCCTCATTTTAAAGCCGATATTCCGTGGGGTGGGGGAGCCAGGGGCTCGGATCCTTGTCACCTTTTTCATACAGATGAGTTTGCATCCCAAAGCCTCAGTCACCTTAATTCCTGTAATAAAAACATCTCAGGTCAGTAACACTCAAAGCTAAATGTGCAATACCATGTTCAGCTATGTTACTATTTATAATGTTATTGTTGTTACATCAGAAGATGTACATATTGGAATGATTTCTTAACTTACAGTAGGCTATTTTTTACAATGTGTGTTGGAAGGATTTATTAAATTACTATGAATATTTTCATTGTTGAAGGCTTTTAGAGAAGGGTGAACTATAAGCCTGAATTACCTAACATTTTATACCAAAAAACATAAAAGCCACAATAAATAAATCACAATTATTGTAGTTATTTTGTACCTCCTGTATTGCTTTCAACCATGCTTTCAACCCACCAGCTTTTATGGTGTTGTTACGTCACTAACTGTAAACTTGTCACATACAGTCTATGGTCACTCAGAGTAACCTACAGTTAATTTAGCTGCTGGAGAAGAAAGATCAGGGGGGGAGGGGGGAGAGAGCTGCCGTTTCATTCACACTGTTTAAAAAACGGTAACAACTGACTATTTTTCTTAGAGGATGCATGTCAATTTAAATCAATACAACTATTTTTTAAATCAATAAAAACACTTTCTAAATCCATAAAAGCATTTAAATTAATATTGGGAGTCATGTCGTTACTTTGTTGAGAATGTGGCCATGTAATAAGCGGGATAATTTGCAGCGACTTGTTCCTTATGGGGAAAATAACACCCGTCATCCAGATCAGGATCCCTCCGCTACACTTTGGGATCCTGATCTGCGGACGAGGCTCCATTTAAATATAAATGTTTTTAGTGAATTACTGAGTTTATGCACGTTAATAACGTTTTAATGAAGTTGAATACAGTATATTCATATGTGTCAGTGATTTCATGTCAATTCGGCGAACATAAACATAAATGATCGTGGTGAAGATGATGATTAAATTAGGATTAAAAATCGAGAGCCGGGCATTTCCTCCCGTTCGTTTTTTCCAACAAACAACATTATTTTGTTAAATAACAACATGATGATGTTTTGTAAATGATTACATGTCTCTTATTTAGCACAGTAGTATGATATCCGTGACATATGGATTTAACAAAGTTCCGCTGTACATCCAGCGTACTGTATCTGACTTTATTTCACATGAGCTCCAGTGTGGAACCCCACTGCACCCCCTGGTGGATAGATGATCCATTGCAGCTGGCTCCATTATAATTACATTTATCTATCACGGGGGTGGTCTCAAGTCAAACTGGAGGTTTTCCCTTGAGCGAGGGCAGATCACGTACCAATCACGGCCCTCGCGTTTCAAACTGTCTGAAATGAATCGCTACATCTGTATCTGTTCAGAAACTGGACAAAAGTTAAACATATACAAAACACAGACTCTCTATGTCATGGCGAATACAGTTGCTGCTTTATTTATGTCTGTATGACGTTGTTGTTAGTGTGGACGGAGCAGCTACAGGTTAGTTTAGCCTGATCGATCGCCCCCGCCCCCTCTCCAGCGTCTTGTTTGAATGACAGGAGTAAACACAGAATTAATGCTTTATTAATTCATGTTTTTTAAGGGGCTTATCTCCATGTAAATATTATGGTAGTTTACCCAATATTCGCATCGCTCTAATCGCTCGAGTTTCACCGCGGCTGTCAGCTGTGTTTGCTGCTGTCATTCAAACAAGACGCGCTGGAGAGGGGGCGGGGCGTATCTCTATGTAAAACCTATGGGAGATACCAACTACAACAAAATGAACATATTTGACCGTGATTTAATTGTAATACACGTTTCAAAGTGATGCCGAAGTAACTGCATACTGATAACGGTTAGTAAAAACCATGAATTAATGCTTTGACAAATCTGCAGACAAGACGGCAGGCAAAAAGCGTTTAAAATGCGTGTTTTCTGAATGGAATCGGAAACATCAGGCTAAACTAACCTGTAGCTGCTCCGTCCACACTCACAACAACGTCATACAGATATAAATAAAGCAGCGACTGTATTCGCCATGACATAGACAGTCTGTGGTTTGTACTAGTGATGTTACGTATAGAGAACCGCAGTGACGCGTCGTAAAACCCGGAAGTAAGTTAGCATTTTTAGCACTTCCGGTTCCTTCCTCAAAAAGCAATGCATTTTTTCCATAGGGTTTTGGAAAATAACTCGAAATAAGTTCTGTGGTTGACACAAATTTAAGAGATAAATCACGTTTTGTTCTACGACATTAAATACATCAGCAGTGACCCCACTGGGGATTTTTGAAGAGTTTACGTGTCTGAAAAACGATGGTTGTTACCGAGTGGCTGAATAGGACTACAGAAATTGTCGAGGCCGTTGTACGTCATTACGCCGAACACGTAAACACTCCTGCTAAGTTTGTGTTCCCCTGTGTTCTGCTTGAAAGCAAGTACCTGCCTATCTTTAGTATCTGTATATCTATATCTGACCATTAGAATCTGTATTTTTGAAATTGTCGTATTTAACACCGTAGTTTTACAAATGATAGAATAATTAATTAGCAGTGTTTTCCAATTTTATTCGGCAGTTCGTTTCGTGAGCTAACGTTAGCTAAATCTAGCGCTACTAGTTAGCTACGCAATGGTTTGTTGCTTTGCTCCGGGTTGCAGCCACAGGTCTTCGCATGAAACGTGCTTGTTCTATCGTTTCCCGGCCAATGTTTTCCAAAGGAGAGTCTGGATTTGTGCCATGAGGTAAGCTGACTTTATATTTTTGTCCATGTCACGGTGAAATGTAAATGATGGGTAGTGACTGTATCGCCGTTTTAGAGATGGCGCTGCTGAAAAGACCACAACATAAGTAAAGATAATGAATACATCCTATTAAAACCTGTGTGGCTTATATGATAAGTCTAATTAGTACAAGCAGCATAACGTTTCACCATGTAACTAAAGATTGTAGTCAGGGAAATCAGTTTGACATATTGAACTAATAACAAATCACCTCTGGCTGGCAGAGAACTCTCTGCTCCATAGCTTCTCTTGGACGTAAAATCACATGTACATTTTACATTTATATTCAATTTAATATTCCATCACTCACATACTTTTGTATATATAATAACTTATATTTTGTTTTTCTTGTTATGCTGCTGCAACACAAACATTTCCCAAATTGGGATAAATACAGTAATATCTTATCTTAATTAATTAAGAAATATAACTATTATAATTAGTGTAGCAGCTGACACCTATTTTCAATATGTATTAATCTACCATTTATTTCTTTAGTTCAATTTTCATCTATAAAAATGTCAAAATAGTGAAAATGTTCACGAGACTTATCAAAATGCAAGGTTATATCTTTAGATGTTTTGTTTTAGCCTATGTACTGTATGTCTTAATGCTCTTACAGTATATGTGACAGTGTGACTTCCATGAAACTAATATTTTATATCTTCCCAACAGACGAGCTGACAGGAAACCTAACACTCTAACAACCACAACATTGCAAAGGCGAGTAAATGTAAATTAAAAACAATTCACCATTTTTTTATTTCTTCTTCCTTGCAGTGAGGTGAAGCTGACCTTGCACTTGGTGCCAGTAAGGATGTTCCTCACGCAGGCTGAATGTTTCTCCTTCCTTACTGACACAGAAGCCCTTGATTTGCAATGCTTCACTAATTGTAATTTCCCTGGCTCCGTAGGGACACTTTACCTCCAGCACAGCGGAAGACCCTACCAGACCATCTGGAGATGCCCCCAACAATCCTGATAGGGAGAGCCACAAATCTGATTCATGGACCTCCATCTGGGTTGCAGTGGTGAATGCCCTGACGCCCTCACATTCATTCATAGTCCCCTACTGTACAGACAAAACACCATCAAGGGCCTGTTGTTGCCCTAGCACCCTGGCAATAAAGGAAGCAGTCACACGCTTTGACCTCAGGACAGCTCCAAAGTTGCTGACAGTCAACCTTCCTTTCCTGAACAAATGCCAGTTTGGGCTGGTTCGCTGACCAGTGGTAGCCACCTGAATTGCCCTCTGTTGCTCTTCAGACAATGCCATGCTTGCCACAATTGCCTCAGGTCCCTGATGCCCAATAGATTTGATAATTTCAGGAATAGTAAGTTTTTCCAAGCTGTAGTGTTCCTCTTCTGGCTCGGGGGAGAGAAGCCAAGAAATTCCTGAAAACCTGCCCCCGAGTCTGTCCCTCAGCCAGTCACGATCTTCGGAGGTGGGCTCTCTTGTCAGCGGGTTAAATTAGTTATTGGTTTCAACAGTCACATTAAAACAGTTACTAAATCAGCTTACTATCACCTAAAGAACATATCTAGGATTAAAAGACTAATGTCACAGCAGGATTTGGAAAAACGTGTCCATGCTTTTATCTTCAGTAGACTGGACTACTGCAATGGTGTATTCACAGGTCTCACTAAAAAATCTATTAGAAAGCTGCAGCTGATTCAGAACACCGCTGCTCGAGTCCTTACCAACACTAAGAAAGTGGATCACATCGCTCCAGTTCTGAATTCTTTACACTGGCTTCCTGTGTGTCAAAGAATAGATTTCAAAATACTGCTGCTGTTTATAAAGCACTGAATGGTTAGGCCCAAAATGCATTTCTGACCTCCTGCTAAATGATGAACCATCCAGATCTCTCAGGTCTTCAGGGACTGGTCAGCTTTCTGTCCCCAGAGTCAGAACTAAACATGGTAAAGCAGCATTTAGTTATTGTGCTCCAAATATCTGGAACGAACTCCCAGAAACCTGCAGGTCCGCTGCAACTCTTACTACTTTTAAATCCAGGCTGAAGACTTCTCTTTTTGTCGCTGCTTTTAATTGAACTATTCATATCTTAGACTGCACTGTAACTTTTATCCATGTATTTTTTCTTTTAATGTTTCTTTTATTAGCTTTTCTTTTTAATGACTGATTTGAAATGCCATTTTCTTAATGTCTTTCATTTTTTGTAAAGCACTTTGAATTGCCTTGTGTTGAAAAGTGCTATATAAATAAACTTGCCTTGCCTTGCCTAATAAAGATTTCATGTGACACATACAATTGATTTGTTGATGGGAATTAATGTGAATAAATTAACTCTAGGTTGGAATATGGTCAAATCACAGGTTTCAAATTAAATCGTGTCTGCTCACCTGGTAGCCTATTGTACAGAGCTCTGTTTTTAGTTGTCAGAAGAGGCCGAGATGTTTAGCCCTGGACTATTCCGTCCGCTTGCTGCTGGTGGTCTCTTCCCCGAAAACACCCCACTCAGACACGTCGGGGTCACCACTTGTTGGAGATTTGGCGGATGTTTAAAACCAACCTCGTCTCCGCGTGTCGTTTGATAAGCTGGGTAAATTCGTAAAAAGGAAGGGATTAAGAAACACCAGAATGCAAGTGAAACAATAATCTTGCTTTAATGATACAAGGTAACAATACAAATACAAAGGAATCACGAAGCACTCTGCAGAGTACTCCGAGCTCAGGTTCTACCACGTGTGAGACAGGTCAAAAACAAGAGCGCGAACCAAAGGAAAACACAGGCTTTCATTCTAAAACACAGGAGGAGGTGTGTGCGTGCTTTCCCCCAGAGGTCATCTTATTGGGAGAGACCAACACATGGCCTGTCACACCCAATCAGTGCGACACAGCAGAAGAAACCCGGAAACAAAAAGTCTCTTTCAGTTTGACGAAGACCAGACACCTTTTGGTGTCTGGTACGAACCTGCTCTAAACAACAAGTTTCCTTATCTTATTTCACATCTTGCAGCCAGCACACACACATCCCCTTTATGGCCCTTTGTCCCTGAGTCCATCTTCCCCCCTCAGGTTACCACACACAAGTTAAAAGTATGTTTTAAGATATAGTTGTTATAGTTGGCTAAATATACGTAATACATGTAAATCACTTTCATATCAATAATAACGACGAACACATTACCTATGCTCTTAAGCAGTATTAGAGATGCTTTTCAAATAGTCAAACTTCACACAGGCCTAATATAGAGAACACACTCATTTGTCCTACAGCCCCTCCCGCCATTTGAGCTATTGTTCACATCTTTACTTCAAATAAAAGGTTTCACATTGCATATTTCCAGCTTCCTTTACACATACTGTTATTATTAATACAAAGTAATTAACCACACACATCTATTGAAAACAAGTAGATTTCCCTGATAATTGACATGCTAAAAATGCTCTCTCGTCCCTATCATAAAAGCTGCTTCCATTTCATATAGAGTAATAAAACATGTTTAAGCTAATTTCTCCACAATGTTTGTAGCCATTTAGTACCCACACATGAAAGAATAAGAACAGAGGTATAGTTGAACAGTAATCATGTAGCACATATATTTACTGCAATGAAAACACACATATTTGCCCCAAGCATGTGTAACGCACCCTCTTCTTTTATGAGGGAAACATTCCTGAGTCTTGGAGCTATCCCCAAATTAGGATGTCCCCTGCTCCCATCCTTCTCTAAACACAAAGACTTCACCTCAATATATTGGGGAGGGAAAATATACTTTGTCCCTTCAAATTTAACACACATGAATATATATAAGGTGACATTAAAATGAATATACCAGATTTAACTTTCCTGCCATAACACGTTACTTTAATCCTTCACTACTCACCGACACTATAAACCTTGTCCCTCATGCTAGCCCTGACAACACCGGTAAGCACACCTTCATCTAGGCTGCACTGTTTTACGTGTCCTGACTTGTAGCGGTTCTCTCCTCTATCTACACTCTTCTTGTCATCTTTGTAAAACGATATCAGACTGGTAATTGACACAGCCATGACTTCTAGTTAAATTCAGTGTGGCTAAAATGAAAAGCTTTGTTAAAATATGCAAGCACGCGAAAGTCAAATTCAGCTTTATTGTCAAAAATTCTACATGTGTTATACATCCAGAAATATCGAAATGTCGTTTCCCACAGTGTGACATGTATACATAAAACAAAACAAAAAGGGTCTAGATAAAAAACGTGGTATACATTAAACAAAACAAAAAGGGCCTAGATAACCGGGGTATACAGTTTAAAATGTTAATATATTTAAAGTGTTCAAAGTGCAGTTTCAGTGCAAGTCAGTTGAAACGATCTTAAGTTGGCGTGACGTTGAAGTCGTGCGACCCTGCTGCTGTACTGGCTTGTAGTTAGTTTGTAGCATAACGTTAGCATTTCGCTTTTGGCGACTAGATTTATGGTTAAAAAATTATAAAAGTAGGGTTGACATGTGGAGATTATCCGGCTGAACAAAACGTGATCCCTCTCTTAAATGTGTGTCAACCACAGACCTTATTTCGAGCCATTTTCCAAAATCCTATGGACAGGGTATATGCAGGAATCCTGAGGTCAAATTTAATACCTTTTAAGACCTTTTTTAAGACCCTTTCCATACATTTTAAGACCTCATCGCAACTTTGAGTTCTAACCGGTTACATTGGCGACACACTTTACCTCACATTTACTATATTGAGTGTAATATAGCACAACTAAACAGAGTGCAAACAGACTACTGAAGCCTCCTCTCCACATGAACTTCAACCTCTCTGTGAAGGTCAGGTTTAATGCAGTATGCTGCTTTTTTGCTTCTGTAGTCTGTGCTCTTTCATTCCAGTAAAACTCCTCAGAAACCATTAGAAACCAGTATTTCACCAATAAACAAAACAATTGACAAAACTTTGAACTATGAAATATATTAAACTTTGGTGAGCTTCAGCGGGCTAATGCCATATAGTAGCTCCCTCACAAATACCCAGGGGTTAAATTGGGCTGGGGCTGTCCGGGGCTAAGCCCTGGCACATAGGACGATGCTCTGACGTCATCACCCTCACACATTTGTCATATGTTTACAAAAAAGGATATATATGTTAAAACTTTTCTCGTTCTTAATATAGACTATATTTAGGGTCTATATGTGTTGACTTTACTTTAAAATAGCAGATCTCTGTGACCGAATATAGTTTGGCTTAGACCCCGGCCCCACGAGGACGCATACGGTAAAACGCAAACGCAAATGCAAAAAAGTCTTCCGTTCACACGCATTTGATTCATTAATGTGTCCGTTCACACTAGACCGCTGGAAATGCTGGAAACGATGTAGTACATATGCCAGGCCTGTAAGTGGCGCTGCTGCCGCCACAAAATACACCAAAAGCAGCGAAGAAGACCCCGGAGCATGGTTGCCATGGTTGCCCTTCTGTTTATTCTCCGCGGTGGACGACGTGTTCCCCTGCTGTATATCTCTCAGGTAGTCCACCAGCAGATCAAAAACACCCACCTCTCCGCCTCTTCCAAGGGACGACAGAACCGTGCGGCAGTTTCTGTTAAAAAAAATGTTCCGCCGGTCAACATGTCCGTTAAAGTTTAAATCTTCCGTACAAAATTAGAAAAGTGCCGATCAGAGGTCTTCTGTTATTTATTGAGCTTTAAAACAAATTGATGACGACTCTGTTCTCTGTATAATAATATTTAATAAACGGTGCCTGCGTCTTTTCCTCCCCCTCTTCTGACAGCCCAGCAGCAGCAGGAGACGTTGGGAGAGGGAGGCGGGCTATTTCATCGTTATCAGAAAATGATCATATAGGGCTTACACACGGAGCCGTTGGACCCCCAGAGCGTTGCGTATGCCGGTCTACCCACCTTGGGACCTCCCCCCCCCCCCCCCACAGAGCGGAGCAAAGCAACGAAACTTAAAATAAGAAGCAGCATTTTACGGCGCGCTATGGGGGCCGTCTTGAGGGGGTTTCCCGACATGTCGTTTCAGTAAATTAAAGGGTGTTTCATGTTGTCGTTGCTGTCGTTACTTAATACCTTGGAAAATGCCGTTTAATACTTTTTAATACTTTTTAAAAGCCTTAATTTTCGCTAAATTGATTTATCAACTTTTAATACTTGTTAAGACCCCGCGGACACCCTGTATGGAGAATTTGTATTGTTTTTTCACGATGGAACCGGAAGAAGTTTACTTCCGGGTTTTACGACGCGTCACTGCGGTTCTCTATTGCGCCAAGGCTTCGGAGCGTGTGTCGAGTAATCCCCTAAGCTTTTTGTGAAGCATGTATCGATGTATCGTTTTGGGCCAGTGACATCATCAATGACAAACGAAGCCTCGCTGCCGGTCGATACCATGTGACTGCTTCAGGAAGCGATTCAGATCGGTTGAACCCATGGTTGAACCACAACGCTCATAATACCCATGGATGTATAATAAGAACCACAAAATCTGGATTCGATCCGATACCAAGTATTTCAGGACCAGTATCGCCGATACCGATACCGATACTTTTTTAAATGAAAAGCGTCTTATGTACTTTCATATAGGGGAGAGCTGCATGACATGATTTTTGAGCTGAAATCATCATAAATAGACTAAATCTGAATTCATTTTCATGAATACAGACCGGACAGTTTTTATAGACAAATAAACGTTTTACTTTTGCAAATTTAAAGTGCAAACATGAAAAATAACAATACAAAGTGGCCAGAGTATAGCGAACGGTCTTCTTGCACACATCACAGTTCGCTCTTTCTCTCAGCCATCATGCGCGTGTGTGTATTGCACTCGTGAGTCGCTGGCTGCTGCTGTCGTGCCGGCTGCTGTCAGTCAGCTTGATAATCGGCGTTCAGGCAGGGAGCGGGCTGCGCGTGCGCGAGCCTCGAGGAGCGGAGGACAGCGGTGGAGAGAGAAGAAATGAGCATATACTTTTGTTCGTCGGCACATCGTTTTTTGAAGAAATTGATGAGTAGAGGAGACGGGAAAAAAAGTATAAAAGTATCGATCCTATTGGCTCTAGTATCGATATTTTGAAACGTAACGTAATATCGGAAGTATCGATATTTTAGGATCGATCCGCCCACCCTAGTACCCGGGCCCGCTGGTGACACGATGGAATTAGAAGAGCTCAGAACCTCACTTATATAGAGGTCGGAACATGTCATAAGTATAAATAGATACAAGCATAAATAAATGTAGGAATAAAAATATGAATGAATAAATACAGGAATAAATATGTTACAGTGTTTTCAGGTAGATTTAGCGTGTGTGCTGTGGCTCAGCTGGAAAGCAGTTGACTCATGACCGTAGGGTCCCTGGTTCAACGACTCGTCAATACATCTTTTTGTTGTTTATAAAAGCTACAGCCAAATGAGATAATGTAGTTAATAAATGTATTCTTTGATATTGTTTCGCCTTTCTCAGGCCACAACATGGTTAAGTTTATGAATATTAGTAAGGAAAACAAATCCCTCTTTGCAATGTTTACCAGCCTCCTTAGGCTTTTCAATCACAATCATTCAACTGGAATAAATACAATATTGTTAACATGAAAATATGATTTAATGTTCGTTGTTTAGAGTTATTCTAAGACTTTACTCATTGGGAACTCGGTGATAGAGCACACTGTTGAGATGTCCAATCTGCCTGTTCTACACACTTTGACCAACAGGGGGTTTGTGTTCAAATGAAGCCCCTGATGAAGCCTCATGAGATGAACCCTTTTGCGAACCAATTGGCTGGAAAGCTTCAAAGCTTCATAAGGTTTCATTTCGCCATCATTAGTTTGTACATGTTTAACTTTTGTCCAGCTTCTGAACCAGTGCTTGAATTGGGCCGGTACTCACCGGTACGCAGTGCCGGCACTTCTGATTTTTACCCATGTGGTACCGGCACTTCTTACTGAGTACCGGCAAGGTGCCGGTACTCAGTAAAATGCCGGTACTCAGCCGCCGGCAATATACGTATATATTGTAAACGCAACGCAGCGCAAATGTGGGTCTGACTCTGCCTCACAGAGTGTGACTGGCTGTCTACATGACGTGGCCTGCCGACATTGCCACTTTCATACAGATCATACTAATGCCCTCGATTGGTCTCTGTGTGTCATTCAAGCTCGGGAGGGTGTGTGTTGGTGTATGTGTGGCTCGCATACACAAACCCACCTACAAACCCACCAGCATTATAGGATATACTATGACTTTGTGCCAAATAATTGTTGCTGATTTAGAGTACTGGCACCTTTTTTATTCCAATTCAAGCACTGTTCTGAACAGATATGTGAGAGTGTGCTGCTAACGGCTGATGTGTTGGGACCATAGGTTGGGACATATTACGCTCTCGGGCGTTGACCAATCACGAAGCGTCATTTCTTGACTGGCAGCAAAAACAACCAATCACAGCAGTGCTTCTCTGGCTGGCTCTGTGGCGTTTTCTGAAATGCTGTTGTGTTTTCTGTAATGCTGTGGTGTTTCCTGAAATGCTGCGGCGTTTTCTGAAATGATGTGGCATTTTTTGAAATGTTGTGGCGCTTTGTGAAATGCTGCGGCGTTTTCTGAAATGCTGTTGTGTTTTGTGAAATGCTGCGGCGTTTTGTGAAATACTGTGGCGTTTTCTGAAATGCTGATGTGTTTTGTGAAATGCTGCGGCGTTTTCATAAATGCTATGGCGTTTTCTGAAATGCTGTAGTGTTTTCATAAATGCTCTGGCGTTTTGTGAAATGCTGTGGCGTTTTGTGAAATGCTGTTGTGTTTTCTGAAATGGTGTAGTGTTTTCTGAAATGCTGTGGTGTCTTGCTCTTCAGGGCCACCGTAGCTCAGCCTGCTCTCAGCTTTCTCATGTTTCTGTGTTGTATTGAAGCAGTGTCCTAAATGTAAAATGACTGACATTTTGTTTTAATGTGTAGATTGTCTTTGAGAACTGCTCACCTGTGGAGATTGCAGTGGCAAAGTGTTCCTGTGTAGCTGGAACAGCACTCTGCAACCACGATGTTGCACTGCTGTTCCAGACCGCACACTACTCCACACTCAACCTGGCTGCTGTACCCCCTGTCCTTAGCTGCACTGAAACAGAGTAGCGATGGCACAAGCCAAGAACCATGGTAAGTACAGTATGTGTTCACAACCAATACACGGTTTAATTAGTATTTCCTTTGTGCCAAGAGCTGATTTAGTATGTTGCATCAACGACCTTTTCAATTAATTTGACAATTCTTTTGTGTAATTAATAGGGTGTGAAACCAGGCAGAGTGAGTGACATGGTGTTCATTTCCACTAAGCCAAAGCAGTTTACAGTTGCTGACGGTGTAAGGTAATATCTACCTAAGTAATTGTATGTAGCCTGCTACAACTTTGTGATTGTTGTCTGAGTGTAAAATTGTTCTTAAAGTCCTAATTATCATATAAACATGTTCAAAGGAGTACACGTTACAAGGCCGTGCGGGGGGAGCTGCCAGACCCAGATGTCCTCAAAGTCAGCGAGGCATACAAGGACTTCTCAGCAGACATCGCAACACGAAAAAAAAAACTAATGGCTCACTACTCAATTACTCAATAGTTATCCATTAACAAAAGTTGTGGATGCTAACTAACTTATCTTGCATTGATATAACACTCTTTCAGAGGAAATGTTGGAAATGCACACATTATATTTTTTGCATCTACTTTCTGGATATTGTACATCTGTTCATCTGTTATATAAACTAGCATTACTTGAATATGCAGAGACTAATTGAAATGTTTAAATATGTATTTTTTCCCCCGATATAACATCAACCTATGTTTTGTAAAAGTTTATTAAATTAACCTGTAAAATATTATCATATTGTGGATTTATTACATTTTGTATTTTCCTATGTTATTTATGTGTGCGTTTGTTTTGAGGATATAATTCATTAGTACCTAAACATATAGTATAACTGCTTTTTGTAATGAAATACACAATTGGTTTGGGAGCAAGAAATCTTTTAATAGTTTTTGCCCAGGCTTGCCGAAAGGAATGGAAACTTATCTCCCGATTATAACATTGTGTAACTTGCTGCTGTTAAATACCGTCAAACTATGTGCAATATGTGATTTATGTGCAATATATATGTAACCGGCTGTGTCTGACTCTGCGTTGTGTTGTGTAGAAAGACGACGACCCAGACGTGTAGCTCCATTCAGGATGTACATTTATTTTCACTCCTGACGAAACAGCGACAGAAAGAAAACATTTCTCCAGTCAGTACTCTCTTTAACGTGCCCCTCTCCCACAGAGATCAGTATCAAAAGGGCATAACGTAAAAAGTAACACAACATACCTGACAAAACAGCGACAGAAAGAAAACATTTCTCCAGTCAGTACTCTCTTTAACGTGCCCCTATACAAATTAAACAACACAGAAATACATTGTGAACACCCGTGAGACACTACAACAAAAATAAGTAATAAAAAGTAACTTAAAGTGCATAAAGTCGACACTAAAACACGGAAATTGCTTCTGGCTGAAGAGCCGCCTACCTCTCCCACAGAGATCAGTATCAAAAGGGGAGAACGATGCATGAACCCCGCGAAAAAAAGGGGAACAGTGTCACATACATAAGGAACGTAGGGGTACACGCTAAAATTATAGTTCCACATACTGATGTGAGTCCTACTGCGTCAGGTATTAACACAAGATGAAACAAGAATAAACACAGATTTTGTGTAATTATATAGACATATTTACATAATATATTATATACAAATGAGACATAACTGTCCCTGTTACACTCACCCCGCTAGAATTATGCAAAATTCTGGGTCGCAAAACAATCCACATATAAACACACTGGCCATTACAACAAGCAACAAAACCATATGAAACAGCAATAAGAGCTTCCTACCTAAAGGATAAGAGAATGAGGGACTCGCTTGGGCCCAGCAAGAACCCACAGTACTCTACAGACAAGGTGAGGTGCAGTTTACACCCCACACCCTGGCCAAACGATGTGGATGAGCGAAAAATAAAATAAAAAAAGGCTCAATACAGCAGTATATCACCAGAGCACAAATAATGGCTAACACGCCACATTTCACACATTAATAACAGCACGCGGCCTTATCTCAACCCTCAAGAAGGGACTCAAGTTGTGCCATGGACTCAATGAAGCGGCGCACAGGTCTAATGACTCTGCCGAATCGTGAGGTAACCTGGCCATCTACATGTGATGCTTGACGCTTATTGGCAGGGGGCCGTTGTGGCAGAGGAGCTGGGAAAGCCATTGGGGTCTCTACAGCAGTTGCAGGGTCACTAGAAACGGGGGTGACCAACACAGAAGGAGGTGGTGGGTGGTCTGGATGAACAGAGTCATCAACAGGGGACTGCTCAAGGACCCATGAGGCGGTGCGGCCATCCTCCCCGTCAACATCCGAGAGGGAACCAGCTAGGGATGGCCCAGCTGTTGCAGCTGCTGTGTCTAACTCGGACACCTCTGTCCCATGCCAATCAGATGCCGGAGCGGTATCGGTCATGCTAGGGGTAGGTGCCGGCACAGGAGCATCATCTTCACCATCCGAGGCCTCCTCCAGCGGAAGGAAGTTGACTTGCAGCAGCAGGTTTCGGTGAACAACACGCTCATGTCCCTCTGGATCCCTGATCCGGTAGATATGGAGGGCTGGTTTTGAGGCCACCACAGTGTGCACAACAGGCATCCACTTGTCAGAAAGCTTGCATTTCCCCTTGGCGCCTTTGTTCGCCAGCAGCACCTGGTCACCGACAGACAGAGGTTGGCCCCTGACCCGTTTGTTATACTGGTCACTCTGATGTCTCTGCTCCGCTGTGCAGTTTTTCTGGGCCAGTGCCATGGCACAGTGCAGGTCTTCCAAGAGGGATTTCACAGAGGCATTGTAGTCACACACAGTCACATCATGAAGTACATTCCTGAACAGAAGGTCCACTGGCAGCCTTGGGATTCTCCCGAACATCAAATAGAAGGGCGCGAACCCAGTGGTCTCATGGACAGTGCAATTGTACACGAAAGTCATTGTCTGTATCATCTGCGGCCACTTCTGTTTGGAGCGAAGTGGTAGAGACCTCAACATGTTGCCCAGGGTGCGGTTGAACCTCTCTGTGCCGCCGTTCCCCATAGGGTGGTAAGGTGTGGTGTGGGACTTGTCAACCCCTGACAACTGCAAGAGCTCAGCAATCAGCTCACTTTCAAAGTTTGCTCCCTGGTCAGAATGAAGGCGCTGAGGGAAGCCATAAACACAGAAAAAGTTGTCCCACAGCTTCTTGGCTACTCTCTTAGCTGTCTGATCCTGGCAGGGGAAAGCATGTGCCAACTTTGTATAGTGATCGGTGATCACAAGAACATCCACAGACTTGTTGTGACGGTCTTCAGCTGACCAGAAGTCGATGCACACAAGCTCCAGAGGGGCAGAGGTCTTAATGCTCTCCAGTGGGGCTCTTGCGGAAGGTTCAGGAGTCTTGCTGAGAACACATCTGTGGCAGTGCTTCACATGATTGCGGACATCCTTCTCCATGTCGTACCAGAAGAAACGCTGGCGGGCCAGAGACAGTGTGCGGGGCTGACCTTGATGGCCAGCATGGTCGTGAACACCAGATAATGCATCTGCCTTTAGCGACTCCGGCACCACGAACTGGGACCTCTTCTGTCTAGTCAAGGGATCTTTCGTGACCCTGTAGAGGACGCCATTCAGAAGAGTCAGTTTATCCCACTGCTTCAAGACTCTCAGAGTCGGCTGACTCTCATTGTAGCGTTCCCGTCTGGAAGGCCCGCGCTTCATGTCGACATAGAGAGCGACCCTGGAAATTACTGGGTCCTGTTGCTAGTGTGACTGCAGCTCAGAAAGAGATAGGGAATGCAACGTGTCCTGGCCAGGTGGTTCAAAGGTGGTGAGGTGATCAACCAGGGAGGCTGCACGCTGCCTAGGAGCAGAGTCCCACTCGTCCAAGGAGGAAAGAAGAGAAGAGACCTCATCCTCAGACATTGAACCTTCAATGGCGTCAGAGTGAGATGGACCCTCCAGTGACTGTGGTTGGCAGGTGAGGCGGAAGGCATCTTGCACAGACCCATCACTGACGTCACAGACCTGGTCCAGTAGCTCCAAGTAGGGTTCACGCAGCAACCGTTCCCTCAAAGGTTTCACGAAAGGGTCTCTGCTGAGGGCATCCGCCACCACGTTCAACCTGCCGGGAATATGTTTGATTTCGAAGGAATACGGAGCCAACTTAGCAACCCACCGCTGCTCACAGGCGTCAAGTTTCGGCTTGGTCATGATATATGTGAGAGGATTGTTATCTGACCAGACGGTGAATCTGTGACCCTTGAGCCAGTGGCTAAACTTCTCACAAACTGCCCACTTTAGAGCCAAGAACTCCAGTCTGTGTGCAGGATAATTGAGCTGGCTGCGACTGAGAGTTTTGCTTGCAAAGGCGATGGGTGTTGCCTTCTCCTCACCAGCAGAAATTTGGGACAGTACAGCACCCAGACCATCAAGGGAAGCATCGGTGGAGAGGATGAAAGGCCTATCAAAGTCTGGGTGTGCCAGCACCACGCTGTTGAGGAGTGCGTGTCTCAGATCATCAAATGCCTTCTCACAGGCAGGGGTCCAATCCTGAGGAGTCAGTTCTCGAAAGGTGCCAGCTCTTCTCCGACCGAAAGAGCCCTTGGCTTTCCTCTTCTGCCCTGCAGTTAAGGCGTAGAGTGGCTTTGCGATGGAAGAACAGCCAGGAATGAAGTGTTGATAATACAGCACCATCCCGAGGAAAGACCTGACCTTCCGCTGAGATGGGGTGCAACCGTCGTCGTTCATGAGATCCTCCTTCCCGAAAGCTGAGATGACCCTCACCTTCTCTTGGTCGACTGAGACGCCACTGCTGTCTATCACGTGACCCAGAAACCCCACAGTCCTGCGAAGGAAGTAGCACTTCTTCTGAGACAGCTTCAGGTTGTTGGCTCTGAGCCGCGAGAAGACAGTCTCCAGCCGTTTCAGGGCTTCCTCCTCGGATGGAGCAAAGACAAGCAGGTCGTCCAAATAACAGAGGAGGCTGGAGAAGTTCAAATCACCAAACACACTCATCATCATCCGCATAAAGGACGCGGGACTGTTGCAAAGACCTTGGGGAAGTCTGTTGTACTCATACAGGCCTAAGGGTGTTGTGAATGCCGAGTACTTCCTGTCAGACTCATGGAGGGGGATGTTGTAGAACCCCGATGTGAGATCCATGGTGCTGAAAAAGGCGTTTCCACCAAGGGCAGCAAGACAGTCGGCCTGGTGAGGCAGCGGGTGGGCGTCCTTGACGGTCTTGGCATTAAGCCAGCGAAAGTCAGTGCAGATCCTTAACTCTCCTGACTTCTTCCAGACAAGGACCAGCGGCGATGCATACTCACTGACTGATTTACTGATGATGCCTTTCAACTCCATCTCAGACAGCACCTCTCTCAGTTTGTGATAGTGTGCTGGAGGGACACGGCGATAGGGTAGCCTGAAGGGGTGATCATCAGTGAGATGAATCCGGTGGACGAACTCTTTCGCTTCCCCACAGTCCAGCTTGTCTTTGGAGAAGACATCCTGGTAAGTGAGCAACAGTTCAGAGAGTCTCTTTTTCCATTCATCTGACACCGCACAGCCTTCGAGGTCGATGTCTGCCAATCCACAGTCTTTAAGCTGCTGAGTGTGGGTAGAGCTGGCATCTGAGTTGGGAGGAGGGTCAGCTGCCTGACTGGTCTGTGGCCTATTCACACCCTGAGAGAGGGGAAGGTCTTCCATCGCGACACAAGTAAACACATCGGCCACTTTAGCATTGCGGCGTAGTGTCACGGGACTCTTGGTTGGGTTAAGGACCTTCATAGGGACCCAACGATCTCCCCACATGGGTGCCACAACCCGTCCCACAATAATGTCTTTGGGGGCTGAACGGGAGGAGGTGGGCTCCACAATGACAGTGCTCCCAGGGGACACAGGAACACTGCCAGGTAGCTTTCCCCACACCAGATACTCCTTCTGTGGTGCTAGAGTGATAGCTTGCCGTAGCTTGACCGTGCCAACCTTGTCAGGCAGTTCAGGACCAGACCAACGAGTGATGCAGCTGAGCAACTGAAGAAACTGCTCACAGTCGGGGTCTGAGGTGTTGGACTGGATGAGCTCCCAGTACTTCTCATCAGACTTCATCCTCTGTAATATGGGCCTGATGACGTTGCTACCAATAATGAGTTCGTCTCTCTGCCCTGGGACAAGGAAAGTTGGCACAATGAATTTAGAACCGTAAACCTCAATCTCCAGGTCATAGATACATCTGGGTTGTGTCATAAGGCCACCACAGCCAACTAGGACCACCTTCTCTGGCACAGGCTGAGGACAAGGGAGGACACCAGCAGCTCTAAGATTGGACTCTGCCTCTTCGCTGAGTGTGCATGACATGCTCCCTGAATCAAGCATCCCCCTTAAAGTTGACTGACCCCCTACTAACACTGGGGTATAAAACAAGTCATTGGCTCCTTCAACTCTATGTGAACCCACAGCAATCACAGTTTTGTCATCAGGAAGATTACTACAGCAGTTCACATATGTTGATCTTAAGTCATTTTCCTCACTGAGGGTGTCACTAGTGCCGCCCATGCTATCCCTCTCACTGCACGGGCGGGCTAGTTTAAACCAGCATTGGAGGGAGAAGGTGGCATGGCTGAGGAAGGAGAGGCCTGTGGGCACTGATTTCTTATGTGACCAGGACTGAAGCAGTTAAGGCATAATCTGTAAAGCCTGCAGTGTGCATGGGTTGAATGGTCCCTGGAGCCACAAACCTTGCATGGAAAGGACTCAGATGCCTGCTGGTAACGGGGTCGACCATTCTGACGGTGGACTTGTTGGTGGTTGCCTGGCTGACCATTCTGACGGTGGGCTTGTTGGTGGTTACCTGGCTGATGGTAGTCTGGCCTTTGACTGGTTGTAAGGGAAGCGTTGCACATAGCCAGAACTCTGTCAAACATTGCAACTACCTGTTGAACACCAGCGTCGGTAGTAGGTGGGTTGACGGTGGTAGGGGCTGGGTCAGAGACAGCAGAGAGAGGCAGGGATAAGGGGGACACTTGGGGACTCACCCTAGCATGGTCTGGCTGAGGCTGACTGTAAGCAAGGGCAGTGGCCGGTAGAGAGTTGGGAGGGGGGTCTGGTTGGTGCGCTAATGAGGCCTGAGACATCCCCAGATTGACAAGGCGAAAAGAATCAGTCACAGGGCTCTGACTATAAACTGACAGACCCACCACATTATGAGACTGCGCTGCTGTTTTTCTCACATTTCTCATATGGGCGTCCAGACGCTCCTGAACCTCAGCCGTGGTCCACCGCTCAGGTGCCTTCAGTTGGAATGATATGGCGAGACTGGGGTCAGGACAGTGATTAATGAACATCAAGACCACTTCTGCACTGGGGTCATCTACACATTTACCTCGCCTCCGGAGGCACTCGTCCGCAGCATCTATTGACTTGTTAAGGCGTATCCAATAGTCCATAGCACTTTCACCAGCACGTGGAACAGTGCCGTAAAAATCTTTCATGGGCAAGTTAGAGTGTGACAGCTCACTAAAGTTACCCTTTAATATGTCAAACACAGCTGTGGGCAGGTCGGTCGCACTCAAGTCAGGTCGGCTGCGGATTGACACTTTCACCACATCCCTGGCTTTACCTGTTAGTCTTGACATAATCAGATCAAACCTTTCTACGTGAGTGTCACATTTCACTCTATTCAGGTAACATCTCATCATGTCCTCCCATTCATGAATAGAAAATACATCAGCACGATCACCCCTGAAGTAAGGCGGAGCCTTGGTGTCTGACTGCACCACAACCTTCAATTGAGACAAATCAGCCTGGTGGGACGGGTGTGGATTGGTGGGAGACTGAGGCTGGGCAGCACTGGGCTGGTGCATGGTGCTTGATATGTTCTCACCTATCTGTTTAGCCAAACTTGTTATCATTTCCCCAAAAGCTTCAACAGATACTACTTGTGTAAGTTTACGGTCTGGCTGCATAATAGGTGTGGAGCTTGCAGCAGGTGTTAATGTCGGGTTGAAATCACTAGCGAACCCAAATCTTTCACTACCTTTAAGTCGCTGGCCCCTCCCCAACCCAAATGTGACATCATGCCCACTAACATCCATATTGTTAATGACAACAACAACAAAATCCCACAAAGCAATCAAAACACAGTTTAAAGCCACCCACAAGAGATAAAACACTAAAATAAAATAAAATGATAAAACACAGATAGACAGATATACTCAGTGATAAGTGTCCTCTCAGACTCAGTGCATCTCTCAATTTGAATATGTACACTGTCCCTTTAACGCACCTGCCGTCGCAGCAAGAGAGGGGGAAAAAAAAAAAAAGAGGAAAAAAAACACACACTCCAGTCTTTCCTTCTTCCCGCCGGTGGGCAGCAGCTTTACCCCGGGGACCAGACGGGGCTGGTCGCGGATACAACGGGTCGTCACGGCACCAAGTGTAACCGGCTGTGTCTGACTCTGCGTTGTGTTGTGTAGAAAGACGACGACCCAGACGTGTAGCTTCATTCGGTACATTTATTTTCACTCCTGACGAAACAGCGACAGAAAGAAAACATTTCTCCAGTCAGTACTCTCTTTAACGTGCCCCTCTCCCACAGAGATCAGTATCAAAAGGGCATAACGTAAAAAGTAACACAACATACCTGACGAAACAGCGACAGAAAGAAAACATTTCTCCAGTCAGTACTCTCTTTAACGTGCCCCTATACAAATTAAACAACACAGAAATACATTGTGAACACCCGTGAGACACTACAACAAAAATAAGTAATAAAAAGTAACTTAAAGTGCATAAAGTCGACACTAAAACACGGAAATTGCTTCTGGCTGAAGAGCCGCCTACCTCTCCCACAGAGATCAGTATCAAAAGGGGAGAACGATGCATGAACCCCGCGAAAAAAAGGGGAACAGTGTCACATACATAAGGAACGTAGGGGTACACGCTAAAATTATAGTTCCACATACTGATGTGAGTCCTACTGCGTCAGGTATTAACACAAGATGAAACAAGAATAAACACAGATTTTGTGTAATTATATAGACATATTTACATAATATATTATATACAAATGAGACATAACTGTCCCTGTTACATATACTTTATATACATATGCCATATTTAATAACTGTAATATATACCGGGCTGCTAAATCCTAAGAACTGCTACAGGATTTGATTTGTTTTGTTTTTTATCTGTATTTTTCAAAAATTATGTAACTTTTTATGTTTTTTTTAGCATATTGTTTATTATATTATAACTTAGTACTTTTTTAACGCATGTAAGATATGCAACACTAAGCTGTCTGTGGCTCTTTCCTGCTGTAAAGCTGCACATTTCCCCTCTGTGGGACTAATAAAGGTATTCTGATTCTGATAACGGGACGCATTTGTACAAAGGGGCACACAGCAATGTAGTGCCGACTTTCTTACAGGCTGGAAGGCCAATCGCTTTTCTTTACCCCGAAATCCGCTCATTCTTGCTCTCGGTGTGACATAAACTGTCAAACTGTCAAGCTGTCAAAACTCTGTACTCAAACCAGAAGTACTTGGCCTCACGCCGAGCCGCCGGAAGTTGATAGACGCCATCTTGTGCACAGAGCCTATTGTTATTTGTTCCAAATCGGAACCGGTTCCCGAACCTCATCCCATCCCCAGCCACAGCCGTGGTCTTGACCGGTCTTGACATAAAATCTTGTTATCTGTCCTTTGTCACATATCAATGAGGTGTGATATGCGACAAAGGACAGATAACTAAGCTAACTGAGTGGATAACTAACGTGTCAACGTCATGGATGTATAATAAGAACTGGATACAGCGTGGGAGGCGGGCCTCATTCATTCCTATGAGAGTTGCTCATTGGCGCATGATGATAAAATGGCCCAACTTTTGAGAGAGCAAAACGTCACAGATTACCCGGCATGCCTGAGAAATACCCGTATGTGCGCCAGTAGCACATGCGCAACTTTATCCATGCCCCCCAAAATGCTCGTTCACATCAAGCACGTCAATTTGCGAACACGCACAGATGTAGCGATTCATTTCAGACAGTTTGAAACGCGAGGGCCATGATTGGTACGTGATCTGCCCTCGCTCAAGGGAAAACCTCCAGCTTGACTTGAGACCGCCCCCGTGATAGATAAATGTAATTATAATGAAGCCAGCTGCAATGGATCATTGATCCACCAGGGGGTGCAGTGGGGTTCCACACTGGAGCTCATGTGAAATAAAGTGAGATACAGTATGCTGAATGTACAGCGGAACTTTAATAAGATCCATATGTCACGGATATCATACTACTGTGCTAAATAATTGACATGTAATCATTTACAAAACATCACCATGTTGTTATTTAACAAAATAATTGTGTTATTCGAAAAAAACGAACGGGAGGTAATGCAGCCCGGCTCTCGATTTTGAATCCTAATTTAATCATCATCTTCACCACGATCATTTATGTTTATGTTCGCCGAATTGACATGAAATCACTGACACATATGAATATACTGTATTCAACTTCATTAAAACGTTATTAACGTGCCTAAACTCAGTAATTCACCAAAAATATGTATATTTTAATGGAGCTTCGTCGGTCGATCAGGATCCCAAAGTGTAGCGGAGGGATCCTCATCTGGATGAAGGGTGTTATTTTCCCCATAAGGAACAAGTCGCTGCAAATTATCCTTCTTATTACATGGCCACATTCTCAACAAAGTAACGACATGACTCCCAATATTAATTGAAATGCTTTTATGGATTTAGAAAATGTTTTTATTGATTTAAAAAATAGTTGTATGTATTGATTTAAATTGACATGCATCCGCTAAGGAAAATAGTCCGTTGTTACCGTTTTTTAAACAGTCTGAATGAAACGGCAGCTCTCAGCTGTGTATTTACACAACTAATGGCCCATCAACCACAGCTCTCTCCCCCCTCCCCCCCCTGATCTTTCTTCTCCAGCAGCTAAATTAACAGTAGGTTACTCTGAGTGACCATAAACTGTATGTGACAAGCTTACAGTTAGGGACGTAACAACACCATAAAAGCTGGTGGGTTGAAAGCAATACGGGAGGTAAAAATAACTGGAATAATTGTGATTTATTTATTGTGGCTTTTATGTTTTTAGGTATAAAATGTTATATAATTCAGGCTTATAGTTCACCCTTCTCTAAAAGCCTTCAACAATGACAATATTCATTGTAATTTAATAAATCCTTCCAACACACATTGTAAAAAATAGCCTAATGTAAGTTAAGAAATCATTTCAATATGTACATCTTCTGATGTAACAACAATAACATTATAAATAGTAACATAGCTGAACATGGTATTGCACATTTAGCTTTGAGTGTTACTGACCTGAGATGTTTTTATTACATGAATTAAGGTGACTGAGGCTTTTTAACATACAGGGATGCAAACTCATCAGGTATGAAAAAGGTGACAAGGATCCGAGCCCCCGGCTCCCCCACCCCACGGAATGACAGAGGATTTTAGCAGTCAGAACAACTAACGCAGTAGTGTTAATAATAACAGAAACGCCAAAGAGTCACATCTAATAGAAATATAAAAAAGCATTTATTTTAAATTGTGGAGCAGTCAGTTTATAATTTTGGCAGCACTGTTGAGCATTTTGAAAATGTATTTTCATGCCTCTATGCAAGGCTTAGTCTTTCTATCTTTATAGCCACATGGTGTAAAGTAACTAAGTTCATAAACTCAACAAGTACTATACTTGGGCACAATTTTGAAATACTTGTACTTTATTTAAGTATTTCAATGTTTTGCTACTTTGTTCTTCTACTACACTACAGTTCAGAGGTACATGGTGTACTTTGATTCCACTACATGTATTTAATACCTTTAGTTACTTCACAGATCTGGATTAATTAAGTGAAATATAATCAAGTGTTAAATCAGACTTTAGTTCCACCTGGAGTAAATCCACAAGCTACCCTGCAGTATACAAAGTCATTCAAACTAGCTGCACCTTTACCAGCTTTGAGAACACTTTCATGATCAATCATTATAAAACATATCATATCTATTATTCTGAAATGGACCAATCTGCACAATGACTACTTTTACTGTCGCTACTTTCACTATATTTTGATGATAATACTTTTCTACTTTTACTTGAGGAACATTTTGAATGCAGGACTTTTACTGTAACAGAGTATTCCTACACTCTGGGACTATTACTTTTACTCAAGTACAAGATCTGAGTACTTCTACTTTTACTCAAGTACAAGACCTGAGTACTTCTACTTTTACTCTAGTACAAGATCTGTGTGCTTCTACTTTTACTCAAGTACAAGACCTGAGTGCTTCTACTTTTACTCAAGTACAAGATTTGAGTACTTCTACTTTTACTCTAGTACAAGATCTGTGTGCTTCTACTTTTACTCAAGTACAAGATTTGAGTACTTCTACTTTTACTCTAGTACAAGATCTGTGTGCTTCTACTTTTACTCAAGTACAAGATCTGAGTACTTTTACTTTTACTCAAGTACAAGACCTGAGTACTTCTACTTTTACTCAAGTACAAGATCTGAGTACTTCTACTTTTACTCAAGTACAATATATATATATACTTATACCACCTCTGTTTATAGCCTATGAAAAAAACTATTAGAAATAGAAGGCTAAAGCTAACGTTAGCAGATAGTGACAATGTATGCTAGCTAGCTAGCTCAACGATTCCTTAAATAATATTGCCACAGAAAAACTTTTCAGTTCACATCACGCTCTGCCGCTCCGACAGGGAGCTCTGCTCTGAACACCTGAACGGCCCGTTCTAACAGCTGTTCACCAGCGGTCCAGTCTGTGCCACAGTGACTCCGGACGCACAGTTAATATTAACGAACGCACCCGTAGGTAATGTAGCTGCTGAAGCTAGACCATCATCTCGGAGCAGCAGAGCCTTATTATACATCCATGAGCAGAGCCGACAGGCAGGAAGACTCGAGCACACAGCTCGTACTTCATTATAATATATAAAAAAAGAACACCATGCGTGTCATGATGGCAAATAACAGCTCACGGCCGCAGATTACTCCGGGTCCCAGCCCCCCCCATACCCCAAAAATATTTGTATTGCAGATCTACATGAATCACACAAACGACTTATTTTGGATTCAAAACGGCGAATTTCGCCGAAAAGTGACAAGTTTGCATCACTGAACATAGACAGAGCACAACTGAAACATAACATCTGAAACGATGTAACAACATAATAAACTTGTGGGGATGCTTGGGATGTGAGGAGTGAGGGACACGGCTTAGAACGGGTGTGTCGCCTGGCAGGACAGGAGAGTGTGTGCACCAGTCTGCCTTGATCTATGACTTCATGTCCGTGACACTCACTGCTGCCCACAGCTGTTTTATAGAAGGAAATTCCTTCACTTCATGAAAGTGTTTTAACCACACACACCTCAACTACACACACATGACAGGTGTTATTTTCCCCATAAGGAACAAGTCGCTGCAAATTATCCCGCTTATTACATGGCCTCATTCTCAACAAAGTAACGACATGACTCCCAATATTAATTGAAATGCTTTTATGGATTTAGAACATGTTTTTATTGATTTAAAAAATAGTTGTATGTATTGATTTAGATTGACATGCATCGGCTAAGAAAAATAGTCCGTTGTTACAGTTTTTTAAACAGTCTGAATGAAAGGGCAGCTATCAGCTGTGTATTTACACAACTAATGGCCCATCAACCACAGCTCTCTCCCCCCCTCCCCCCTTGATCTTTCTTCTCCAGCAGCTAAATTAACGGTAGGTTACTCTGAGTGACAAGCTTACAGTTAGACACAACACTGTCATTGCAAGTGACCCTCAGTTAGTTGACTTTTATGTTCAACTGCTAAATTAGTTACTGATAAAAAAGGGCTTCTACTGTACCTAATTACCTTAACACTAGAACCGCCAGAGGTTTTTGTATAAGCCTACCTAAACCCGTCAAATCCCGCTATTAGAATGCAATTTTTAACAACATAGGGTGCTACATAACACACTTTCAGGAAAAGTCACGGACTGGGAGACTTTAATATTTTATTGAAAAAAAGTTACATTGCACACACACAACACACATCACACAAATTGACCCGATTGGCGGTTCTAGTGTTAAATAAACTCACTAATTAATGAAACCAGTTCAATACGCATTATTCTTATTCTTATCATTCTTTATGATTGCAGAAATAGTCTTAAAATCAGATCTGTTTTTTAAATGAAATCTGAAGGCAGGCAGTTAGCTCTGATCACCTATGATAAATGCGCCGCACCTAATCGCTGGCCATTCAGCCACAGCCACTGTTCGAAATGGGGGGGAGCTAGGGGGAGCTTGGCTCCCCCGAAGAGGGAGGGAGCTCCCTTGATGGCTGACTTTGAGATAAATAGGGGGAGCCCAAAACAATCGTGCATATTTGTGTCACACAGATTAGAAATGCTGAGTTTCTGTAAATAACAGTTCTTGAAATAAATAATAGTTATTGTTCATTACACTTTCTGAATATTTGTTTTATATTTGTGAATATGTCTGGGTGTTGCCATCTGTACGTGGTGGCGCTGCATTCTTACTTACGTTGCTATGGTTATGGTGGTGATGCCGGCGTGGTATTTGAAATGTTCATATTGATATTTTTTTAACTCTGGCTGTGTAATAAAAAAATGTGGCAAAACGAAAACAGCCAAGCGTCACAGCTTTTGGATTCACAAGCAAAGAAGCGAAGAAGTCTAAAAATGACAACGTGAACGGAAAACAACTTTTAGTTGGCCGGCTGTAAGCGGCGTTAGGGTCGAGTTTGACAGCTCCACACCGAGGGAGAGGCCTGCCGATGCGGAGCCTGAAGAGGCTTCAACAATGGCCAAATCCGCCGGCATAGTGACACCGTCTGTATTAGTAGAAGAGTGTTTTTATAGCAATTGATCGCATCCGCGCTGCTGCGCCAGTCAACAGAGCGTGCGTGTGACATATTTAGTAGCAGGATGTGCTCTGAAAAATAGGGCTCCCCGAAAGCAAATGGGTAATTCGAAAACTGACAGAGCTCCCTCTATACAAATGAAACTGTAGATGGTGTGAAAGCACCTATTGTTTTAAATAATGGTCGGAATGTGACCTGTGAGCCTTCTGAATTACCGTGGGACAGCACATTCTAAACTAAAATGTTCAATCAATAAAGTAACATCTTATCTTATCTTAATAATATCTTCATATTAATAATAATAATAAATCATACAGTATGTGTCCGAAAGGGAGCAGGAGGAAGCAAACACAAAAATATACTGCATATTAAAGCAAACGATTGTAAAGGTTAAAGTGTGAGCATAACAAATAAAGAAGTGTAATGTAAACATTTACATTATAATTATGATTATTTAATATATAAAGACTATATATTATTGAATTACAAGATTAGATATACTTTAGTTGATCTAAAATATTGATGTGTTCAAATGCTCTTCAAAACACAACTGAAAGTCCATGAAACTTGTCTTTCTGTATTTGTGAATGAAGCGCCATCTCCTGGTTAAAACCTGAAATTGAAAATCTGGCAATGCCCTCTTGGAAAATAGTGGGAGGGCTTAACATTCCTCTATACTGGTCTTTGGCAGGCCGTAGGCAGGAAGCTGTAAACTGGAGTCCGAAATTCAGTGCTACATCTGTAACAGCACCGCGCGTTCATGACAGCATGGTACTGGATTGTTATTATGATGGATTTGATATTAACTAGGCGCAGTGGCGTAGCGGAGGCCCCCGCACCCCCCACAGTGCGGGGGAGCCCCGGACCTTAGGGGGCCCCGCCCCCACTGTAGGCTATCCTCTTAGATTTCGTAACGCGGGAACAGGGCGCAGAGGGCGGGGCCCCCCCTTCCCTGCTATGTTACTAGGCACCCCGTCCCCGTAATGTGTACGCTGCCTGTAGTAGTACAACAGTGTATCATTATAATTATTTGCTGACCTGCGATAGGGCTAGCCGGCTGATAACTAATGTTCATTGGCAGGCTGGGCAGCGTTCAAAACAAAGCGGGAAGCATTGCTCATATAAATAACGTTCATTAGTTGCGTTCCCGGTAAACATGAAAAATGAAGCGCCACTACCCAAGCGGTGCTCAGAAAAGCAAAATGAGAGCGAAAGCCGAACAGGAGAGGGCAAAACTACCTAAAATAACGTCATTGTTCCGGCAGGCAGCAAAGGTAGACGTAGACTCTACCGTTACTGCAGATAGACCCCTAGCAACCCCCCCCGGCCGTCAGCTCCGAGTCCAGGCAGACAGCCCAGCAGCCCCGTTACAGCCGAGCCAGCTAGTCGTGGCTCGCGCTTCGAGACAGGTTAGACATTAGAATAATAGAAAGTTTTATTCGCCATAACCAGTAAGAGTATGCTACAGGTTACATTGGAATTGGAATCTAATCCGTTCATTTTTGCAGGTCAGCAAGAAGTCAGCTGTGCCCCCTCCGAGGCCAGTTCAGACATAGCCAAGGTTGCCCAGCCAACTAGCCGTGCCCCGACAGTGACAGCAGCTCCCACCCACCCTAGGGACACGTTGGCCAGCGACAACTCTGTGACTGAATACCCTACTGATAGGGGGAAATTCCTTGTAGATTTAGAAGACGATGATGTTAAACGGTACATTCTGAATAACGGGCCATGCAAGCCTGAAGGGCCATTCAAAAGGGATGGGAAGGGAAGGTGCTTTTCAAAAGAGTTCTATAACAAAACATCTAAAATTGGATGTAGAATTCCGCGCAAGTGGCTATGTTACTTGCCATCTATGGACCGGGTGTACTGTGAGCAGTGCTGGCTGTTCGGTGACAGACCCTCTGCCCATCACCTCCACCAAGCGTGGAGAATAGGAATAAATGATTGGCAGGGTCTCTCTAAAAAGATTAAGGAACACGAATTCTCTCGCTCTCATTTGGCAGCATGTGTCGTGTATGGTACGTGGAAAAATAATCTGACCATTGACGCGCAAATATCATCTGAGTTTAAGAGGGAGGTGGGGTTTTGGACCGAGGTCCTAACCAGAATAACTGATGTTGCACTAACACTGGCCTCTCGCAACTCTGCTTTCCGGGGTCACAGAGAGAAAATAGGTGATATAGATAATGGTAATTTCTTATCTACCATAGAACTTATGGCGCGTTATGATCCAGTTCTGCAAAGGCTTATTGAAAGCAAAAAGAAGGTGCACTACCTAAGTCCTCAAACTCAAAACGAAATAATTTCATTGCTATCGAAAAAAGTGCAGGACACAATCATTACAGACATACAGAATGCAGAATTATATTCGATTATAATGGATACTACCCAGGACATTTCAAAAGTAGACCAACTGAGTCAAGTGTTCAGATATGTTACTATAGCAAATGATGAAAATGGAAACCCTACAGAGGTGAAAATAAACGAAAGTTTTTTGGGCTTCCATGCAGTCACAGACCAAACTGCTGCAGGTCTAGAGAGAGAAATTCTCGAATCGATGGAGAGAAAGGGGATACTACTTGGGAAGTGGCGCGGACAGGGATATGACGGGGCTAGCAATATGAGTGGTGTCTACTCCGGTGTACAAAACGCATAAGGGATAAAGAGCCCAACGCAGTGTACATTCATTGTGCTGCGCACAATTTAAACCTTGTACTCAATGACACATGCCAAAATATACCTGAGATAAAAGACTTCTACGACACTGTTGAAAGGCTATATGTATTCTTTAGTGGAAGCGTCAAACTATGGGAGCTTTTGGAAACACACCTCTCAGTGCCCAAGGCTGGCCAGCCTACACTGAAGAGACTTTGCCCGAGATTTTCTTTTCTGCTTCCCCGCAAACTTTTGCGCGCAACAGACAAGGATTTGTCTGAGTCCACAAGTGCTTTATCAGGCCAGTATAAAGACGACCTGTCAGCCGAGTTTGCTTTCCAGATCCTGTCCCTCCGTAATGCTCTTATGCCTACCATAAAGAAAATTGAGCGTGGAACAATCAAAGACCTTGCACAAACCCTGCTCATTGAAAATCAGTCCATTTTGCCAAGTATCCCCGATGTTGCCACAGCACTGAAATTGTTTTTAACTATACCCGTGACTGTTGCCAGTGCTGAGAGATCTTTCTCAAAATTAATAAAGACATATTTGAGGAGCACAATGTCGCAAGAGAGACTGTCTGGGTTAGCAGTCCTTAGTATTGAGAGCCGACGCGCACGCAGTATAGATTTAAAGACTGTTATACAGGACTTTGCGCAGAAGAATGCCAGGAGACGCGCGCGTATAAAATAATAGGCCTAAAAAGCAGCTCCTGATTGCATCCTCTATGTAGCCTATAGGATGTGTTTTATTTGTTTGTTTATTGTAGGCTACTTTTCTTTTATACAGAATGTTATACATATGTGAACCGTTCCGTTGTGTGAACTCAAATGATGATAGGCTATAACGTTCTACAATATACCTTCATGTTACAAAATATACACAGCCACTTGTTTGTATTTGTCAATGATGTTTAAATCAGATTTATATTATTATACAGTTCCTACTGACCTTACTGTTTAAATCAGATGTATATTATACAGAAAGTTCCTACTGACCCTACTGTTTAAATCAGATGTATCTTTATACAGAAAGTTCCTACTGACCCTATACTGTTTAAATCAGATGTATCTTTATACAGAAAGTTCCTACTGACCTATACTGTTTACAAAAGATGCCTGAAAAAATAAACATTTAAAAAAGTTGCCGCGATGTCTATCCCATGTCACTCTATTATTGATTTAGGGGAGGGGGCGGGGCCCCATTGTCCGACCTGCGGGTGCGGAGCCCCGAAATATTGCGCAACGCCACTGACTAGGCGGCAGTTAGCAGCTAGCGGCTAGCTAGTAATTATGCTAATTTACACATCAACCGTTATACTTTTATATTACGCTGTAACAGGATCTAGTGATATCCAAGCAACAGAGCTTCATTTAGCGTGAAATAATTATTGCACTGTGTTAAACCAGTCCAGATTTGATGAGTGTGTACTGTAGGTGTAGTGGTTTTAGACCAGGACCTGGTCTTATGTGGTCAAGATGCGAAAGAAGCACTGACATCTCCCTTTTTTTTTATTTTCACAAATAGAATTAAGGTTTCATAAATCTCAAACTGTGTTATAAAGAATCTTTGGACTCTTTGGGATAATCCAGTCCAAATAAATCGGCTATGCAGCGATTTAAGAGGTTCAAACACAGAGGATTGTTCGCTCAGCGCTGTAAATTAAATTTCCCTTAACTTTCCCCTTAACTGCCGAATCGGAAGTTCTGAATCAGAAGCCAACTTCAGCGTCGTTAACATTACTGGGTTATTTGGTGATAAGTACCAAAGTAAAGTAACTTCAGACGCAGACGTCACGTAGCGTCTCAGACGAGAGGGGTGGCGACGAGAGTGTCGCGTTACTTCTCTCGCGGCATAGTTCACGGCGTGGTAGGCGACGATCGTCACGATTGGTTGCTCAGTTAGTTCAGTCTTTGGCATTAATCAGACCTCATATATATCACAGCTCATACCTGTTCTGTCTTAGCATCAGCATGTCTCACCTCCTCCGCCTCCCCCCGCTGTAACCCCCGAGCAGCCAGTCCAGTCTTCAGCTCACTGATGTCCACTCTGCCGTCTTTATTGAGGTCCAGCTGACTGAACAGCTCCACATACCTCCCCTCTCTGCCCCGGGTCCAGAGGCTCTCCGGCTCCGGTCTCTCTCGGTTCTTTGTTTGCTCCGTGGCGAGTCTGGCCGTCTTCGCCCATGTGAAATAAAGAGAGCCGGGTGTCTAGTGGTCAACTGCTACTATCTCAGCCGAGCTGGACACTGTGAGGACCGAGGGGCCCTCTGTAAAGCCCGCTCCCTCACACCGCAGCTAGCTGGGACAGCGAGGCTAATAACAGAGGCTGTGCTGCTCCGCTGCCTTGGAGGATCTCCCCCGGGCTGATGGATGGATGTTGTTACACAAGCCCTTGTTGGGATAATTCTCGTACCAATTACATACTCGGTCCAGCTCTCCAATACACATTAAGATAAACTAAAGTTTCCGTCTTAGCTGTCAATGAGCTCCGGGTTTATGGAAATCCAGCAGTGCCATAAAACGTGACTACTTAGGCCTACAGCACGTTTTTCGACGTTAAACGTTGTGGACGTTTACCTGTTCACAGTACTTCCAAACAGACCTGAAGGGAACATGACTTAAATGACTTTACCTCCACACATTAATCCACCTACTCTCAATGACGCTCGCGCCTCTGCATCACGTGCATGGCTCCTCAGCGCATACTCAGCAGAGACAGAGAATGAGAGGATTCCAGACGTTTCCTTTCTAGCAATGAGCCTAATTGCTTTAACTGTTAAAATACTGCTCAAAAGCAGTGTCCAAGTCTATTAATAACAATGTTAATAAGTTGCAAAGATGAATCAAAAGGGTTATTTTTATTAAGGAGCCTAGTATTAGATTTGTTTTCTGACAAAACCTGTAATAATTTATAGGCCTACTTTTACAACATTTTGCAAGCTGGATCGTTACCTACAAAGGAGTATTTTTCATTCATATTTCGTATAGTACAGGCATCATACTGATAACAATACTATAACTTAAGTGAAAGATCTGAAAACGTAATCAACCACAATGTTAGAAGAAGGTCCTGTAGAATGATCACTGTCAGTTAAATTAACCCCTGACAGCTTATTGGCTATAAATAGCATTAATAATGAGGATTGTGAGCTGTGACGTGCAGCAGCGGACAGTAGGTGCCTGGTCAGCCAGAGAGAGAGAGAGAGAGAGAGACAGAGAGAGAGACCTGAAGCAGACCTGAGCAGTGACTGACATTACAGAACCACCCTGACCAAATCCATTGTGGACAGCTTGGCCATCAAGTCTGGCCTTTTCAAATAATCATATCAATATTTCCCAAATTTGGAAAACAAACATCCTGAATTTGACCACAAAAGCACAGTCTGACAGCAGAATATGTTTTTTAGAGGCCACAATCTGAGGAGCAGAGAACAACATTGATATTTAAAAAAGCCCTGGTCGAAGAGGGATGCCCCATACAAAAAGTAATGCTATGCAGTGTTCAGGAAGTTACCAGACCACTGGAAAAGTGTGACGAGCGCAACAACCCTTTCACTAAACCAGCAAAAAAATCCAACTAATGGGTCAAACTGATTAAATGCGAAAATAACAGCATTACCTTAGAACTTGTGCAAATGGTAGAACCATTTCCTATAGGCTTTCATATCTTCAAGAGAAGAATAGTGTGTAATGATAACTGAAGTGTTTTATTACGAAAGGAAGTTCCGCAGTTGATGCTCATGTTAAAATATACATATTTGGATCAGGGGAGAGCAAGTTGGAGTCCCACTGCAGTCAGCATGTCGGTGTTTCCAAGACCCAAATTGCACCATGGGGATTGTCCACAGTACTGAATGTATGTAAGTCGCTCCAGATAAAAGCGTCTAACAAGTGACATGTCATCTATGAAATAAAAAATTCATATTGTTTCGATATTTTGGGATCGGAAAGTTCTGATAGTTCTGATGTTATCAATAGTGTTACTTATTTACGATTAATTACATATTGAAAGGAGAGATGGTCAAAGGGATATAAACAGTCCAAGAAACATAAAGAGCAACTGTTCAAATACATATTTTAGGATCAAAACACCCAATCAAGGTATTGTACATAACTGCCATCAGTCTTACTCGAGGAGGTGATATGACATATGATGTGATATGCTGCTGCACAGAAATGCTAGAGAGGTTCAGGTTCATGTTGGTTTATGTTTATTTTCTCACTCACCTTTTATCTCTCATTCCAGGCTTCCTGATTGGTCCCACCTGTTTCTCATTATCATGTGTTTAAATTCCCCTGTCTCCCTGTGTTCCTCGTCAGTTCGTTTTTGTCTATTGCCATGGTCAGTGCTTTACTCTTGTCTCTTGCCACAGTCAGGTCTATGCTCTTTTGAGGTATTGATAAGTTTGATCCTCACTACGTGAGCGTTTTCATTTTTGTTCTCCATTTTTGTAGAGACCATTTTTTGTTGATCATTTTTTGCTGTTCATGGAAAAATAAAGTATCTTACAAATACTTTACCTCTGTGCAATTGGGTCCTACCCAATCTGTCTGAGTTCGTAACAGAACGAACTGACCATGGACCCAGCCGACCCAAGAACGCTTCAGGCCGCCCTGTCAGCACAAGGCGTGAGGATTTATCACCATGAGGAACAGCTGGGCATAGCTGCCCAGGAAAGGAAAGAGCTGGAAGGACACCAGTCAGATTATCAAAAAGATATCTCTACACAGATGCAACAACTGATTGCCCAAATGAATCATTTTTTCACTCACCAACAGACTGTTCTTCCGGTGACATCATCCAGAGCTGAGAGGTTGCCTGTCAATACTCCAGCTGACACAGTTTACCCAAATCAGGCTGTTTCTTCCCCTTTACGGCTGGCTCTTCCGGAGAGATTTTCCAGAGACTTCTCGAATTGCAGAGCCTTTCTGGTACAGTGCGATCTGCATTTTCAACACAACCCAGGAGCTTTTTCATCTGATCATGGTAAAGTGGCGTTTATCGTGTCTCACTTAACGGGAAGAGCTGCAGCCTGGGCTACTGCAGAATAGTCTCGAGACACCGAACTATGTTACTCATTGGCCGATTTCATAGAGACCATGAGTCACATTTTTGACCACTCATCGCCTGCTACATAGGCCAGCAGAAGACTGTTTCAAATACGTCAGCTCAACCGTCAGGTGGTTGATTATGATTATTATTATTTGGAACCGATAAAGGACCAGCTGGCTCCACTGGAAACACCCCGGGATCTGGAATCCCTCATCGCTGTATCCATCCGGATCAACAACCGACTTCGGGAGAGGGAGAGAGAGCGCCGGCGCACCAGTGACGGACATCCCAGTTTCCAGGGCTTTCCTCGGAGAGCCGCTCCGCCGGGGGAAGTTTCCCTGCCCGCGGCTTTAGACCGTCAGAGGACAGCGCCTCCGCCTGACTCAGACGAACCCATGCAGTTGGGTAGGACCAGGCTTTCTTTGGAGGAGAGGCAGCGCCGCCTTCGGGAGGGTTGCTGTTTCTACTGTGGCCAGTCGGATCACCAACTCTCCTCATGTCCGGTAAAAGACCGAGCTCACCAGCCAAGAGGAAGGCGCTGGTGAGCAAGCTTCCCACAGACTTCCCTCCTTGACCTGTCACTCAGGTAAACATTTTTATTAACAATCAGGCCATTGACCAGGGTGTGTTAATAGACTCAGGGGCTGACGAAAGCCTTATGGACTGGGGCATAGTCAGCTAGGAATAAAGACTGTTCTGCTATCTCAGCCTGTTAATGCCAGTGCCTTAGACGGCCGCTTGTTGTTCAGAGTTACCCATTGCACTGAGCCCATTCAGATTACTGTGAATAAGGACCATACAGAGAGCATGCAATTTCATATTTTTGAGTCGGCTCAGCACCCGATTATCTTGGGGTTTCCATGGCTGAAGACCCACAATCCTGACATTGATTGGCGTTCAGGGAAAATTAAGGAATGGGGAGAGGATTGTATTGGCTGGTGTAAACTTTCACAATCTGTTAATGCACCAACAGACTCTAGTAGAATCATTATTGATCACCCTGACTATCCTGATCTACAGAAGGTACCTCCCTGTTACCATGATTTAAAAGAAAGCGTTTAACAAATCCAAAGCCCTGTCGCTACCTCCTCACCGAGATTTTGACTGTCCCATTGATCTCTTACCGGGAGCCCCCATTCCCAAGGGGAGACTTTACTCGATTTCGAGACCTGAGAGAGCAGCAATGGACGAATACATCTCCTCTTTACTCAAATCAGGGATTATCCGTCCTTCATCTTCTCCAGCCGGAGCGGGGTTTTTCTTTGTGGGAAAGAAATACTGGTCTCTGAGACCTTGCATAGACTACAGTCCACTAAATGACATTACAGTGAAGAAGCGCTATCCTCTGCCACTCATGTCATCTGCTTTTGAACTGCTTCAAACTGCCAAGATATTCACCAAGCTAGATTTAAGAAATGCATATCACTTGGTTAGAATAAGAAAAGGGGATGAGTGGAAGACAGGATTCAACACTCAGAGTGGTCACTATGAGTACCTAGTAATACCTTTTGGACTGTGTAATGCACCAGCTGTGTTTCAAGCTTTTGTGAATGAGGTTTTGCGAGAATATTTGAATATTTCAGTGTTTGTGTATCTAGATGATATTCTGATTTTCTCCCCAGACGCTAAATCTCATGTTAACCATGTCCGCCAGGTTTTGCAGAAACTGCTTGAGAATCAGCTATATGTCAACGCAGAGAAATGTGAGTTCCACACAGAAGAGGTGTTTTTCTTGGGATACATAATCTCACCTAATCAAATGTAAATGGATCCTGCTAAAATCAGTGCAGTATCCAAGTGGCCCACACCAGACTCCAGGAAGAAGGTTCAGCAGTTTCTAGGATTTGCTAACTTCTATAGGAAGTTTATTAGGAATTTCAGTTCTGTTGCTGCCCGTCTGCATGTTCTGACTTCTCCTAAGGTTCCTTTCAAGTGGGTTCCCCAGGCGGACATTGCTTTCCAACGCCTCAGAGAGAGATTCACATCAGCTCCCATACTCACCATTCCAGATCCCCAGCGCCAGTTTATGGTCAAGGTTGATTCTTCCAATGAGGGAATTGGAGGAGTACTGCCTCAACGATCTGTAGAAGACAACAAGATGCATCCATGTGCTTACCTGTCGCGGAAGTTGACAACAGCAGAGCGGAATTATGACGTGGGAAACAAGGAACTGTTAGCTGTAAAAGCTGCCCTCGAGGAATGGAGACACTGGCTAGAGGGGGCAGAGCAGCCGTTTTTAGTCTGGACAGATCACAAAAATCTGGAATATATAAGAAAGGCTAAGCGTCTCAATTCCCGTCAGGCCAGGTGGACACTATTCTTTATTAGGTTCAACTTCACACTCTCTTTTCGTCCCGGGTCTCAGAATCAAAAACCTGATGCTTTGTATCGTCTTTACGATCCAGAACCACTTGCTGTAGAGCCCAAGACCATCCTTCCACTTAACCGTGTGATCGGAGCCTTTTCCTGGCAAGTGGAGTCGGACGTTAAAAAGGCGAATGTCATGAATCCAGCACCTAGCGAGTGTCCCAACAATCTGCTGTTTGTTCCTGAGGCTCTTCACTCCAAGGTCATCCACTGGGCTCACTCATCTGTGCTTTTGTGCCACCCGGGAGTAACAAGGACAATGTTCAGGATTCAACAACATTTCTGGTGGCCAGCCATGAGGAAGGATGTGGCGGAGTATGTAGCGGCTTGTCCGGTGTGTGTGTGTGTGTGTGTGTGTGTGTGTGTGTGTGTAATAAGAACTCGTCTCAAGTCAAGATGGGCTTGCTCCAGCCGCTGCCGATTCCCCAACGTCCTTGGTCACACATTTCAATGGATTTTGTGACAGGATTTCCTTCATCCAGAGGCAAGACTACGGTTCTAACATTGGTGGATCGATTTTCAAAGATGGCTCACTTCATCCCGTTGACCAAGCTTCCCTCTGCCAAAGTCAGCGCAGAGGTCATGATGAATCACATATTCAGGATTCATGGATTCCCTGATGACATTGTTTCCGACAGGGGTCCACAATTCGTTTCTGGAAGGAGTTTTGTCGACTCATAGGTGCCACCGTCAGCTTGTCATCAGGATATCACCCTCAGTCAAATGGACAGTCGGAGCGTCTGAACCAGGAACTAGAAACAACGCTAGGTTGTCTCGTCAGACCACCTGGAGTGACCACCTCACATGGGTCGAGTTTGCCCACAATACTCTTCCTACGGCAGCCACAGGTCTCTCTCCATTCCATTGTGTCAATGGTTTCCAGCCTCCGCTTTTCCCTAACAACGAGAAAGAGGTGATGGTTCCATCGGCTCATGCCATGATCAGACTTTACCGCCGAGTTTGGGCTGGTGCTCGCCAGTCTCTTCTCCGAAGTTCAGCTCGCATGAAGGCTGTTGCAGACGTCCATTGCAGGGTCGCTCCCTCCTACAGACCAGGCCAAAAGGTTTGGCTTTCCACTAAAGACTTACCACTCCATGTCGCCTCAAAGAAACTGGCTCAGAGATTTGTGGGTCCTTTTCCGGTGTCCAGAGTTATCAACCCGGTGTCTGTACGCTTGCAACTCCCAAGGAATATGAGAGTGCATCCAACGTTTCACGTCAGTAAAATCAAGCCGGTGTGTGAGAGCACACTTGTTCCCGCCTCCAAGCCCCCTCCACCGCCCCAGTTCTTTGAAGGAGGTGAGTTTTACAAGGTCCGTAAGCTACTGAAGGTCTGTAATAGGGGGAGGGGGAAGCAATTCCTGGTATACTGGAGGGGTTATGGTCCTCATCAATCAATCAATCAATGTTTATTTATATAGCCCAATATCACAAATGTTACATTTGTCTCAGTGGACTTCACAGTTTGTACAGAATATCAGTATGACAATACGACACCCTCTGTCCTTAGACCCTCACATCGTACAAGTAAAAACTTCCAGAGAAAACCCACAGTTTAAAGGGAAAAATGGGAGAAACCTCAGGGAGAGCAACAGAGGAGGGATCCCTCTCCCAGGACGGACAGACGTGCAATAGATGCCGTGTGTAAATTGAAAAGATAATACATTTGCTACATAGGTCCTGAGGCTAGGAGCTGGGTAGCTGCTTCATTTATCGTAGACAAGACTCTTATCCACGACTTTTACAATCAGCCTGGGCCATCAGGAATCGGCCCTAGAGGGGGAGGGGGGTACTGTTGTGCACCGACAGAAATGCTAGAGGTTCAGGTTCATGTTTGTTTATGTTTGTTTTCTCACTCATCTTTTATCTCTAATTCCAGGCTTCCTGATTGTTTTCACCCTGTGCTCATCAGTGTCAGTCCTGCCCCAGATTGATCCCACCTGTTTCTCATTATCACGTGTTTAAATTCCCCTGTCTCCCTGTGTTCCTCGTTAGTTCGTTTTTGTCTATTGCCATGGTCAGTGCTTTACTCTTGTCTCTTGCCACAGTCAGGTCTATGCTCTTTTGAGGTCTTGATAAGTTTGAGCGTTTTCATTTTCGTTCTCCATTTTTGTAGAGACCATCTTTTGATGATCATTTTTTGCTGTTAATGGAAAAATAAAGTATCTTACAAATACTTTACCTCTGTCTCTCGGGTTGTGCAATTGGGTCCTACCTCCTGTGGTAGTGTCTGAGTTTGTAACAGAATGTCTGAATCAAAATCAATGTGAGTCCGCTGTCCGCTTCATTTTTTTAGTAACTGATAACATTAGTGTTGAATTCCAGCTCAAAGGGAGATAAGGTAGCTGATAAATTGGCAAAAGGACCTTTTTTAAACAAAGAGACATGATATCGGTAAATAAGATAATGAGGGTGACATGCCCTGCACCTCTCTCCCTGCTCTGCTCGGCCTTGTCTTCCTGCCCTGGATCCCCTCTTGGCTCAGTTACACTTCGTAGTCTCTTTTGGACCAGCTCGGCTCAGTTTCTCTCCTCTCTTTCCACTATGAATTACTTAAAAGCAACATGAATAATAGAGGATTTAGTTGGTTTATTCCCTGAATTCTAATGGTTCACATGCCAGGTGGAGGTGATGCACATATAATCTAGTTTGCCAACCGCCATTACAATTCAAAGAAGAAGACCCACTTGGTTGCTATACATGCAAAAACCATTAAAGAGCAACTTCCAGGTTAAAGACACCTGTGAATAAATGTGTAGGAAAATGATGAATACACTAGATTTAAAAAATATATATATACAGAAATATACACTACAGTGACATCTGGCGTCGTTTTTGTAAGAAATGTTCACTTCTGCATTAAAAAAAGCCTCGGCACGTGACCTCCCGCGTGTGACGTAACATGGGGGAAACAAGGTGGAGAGCGGCCGGTGTAACGTATTAATAAACATGGATCCCAATGCTAGTTTCGACACAGAAGACACAGAAGTTGAACATGAATATTCGAATGCATATGACGGACCACAACCTTATAATTATGAGCCTGCTAGGCGTCCAAGAGACCAGGAGCAGCCAATGATTAGAAGAAATAACGGCCATCGGAGAGAAATTGAGCTGTGGTGTGAGGAGAACCAGTGGAGAACTGGGCAGCTATCTTGGTGAGTGACCGGCGTTAGCTACAGAATGTTAGCTAATGTCACATCACAACATTGTGAAGCTAGCTATCATATATCAGGCTATAACTAAAGTAACATTGATAATATAGTAACGTTACTGGCAGGACTGTTGATACTGATCCATAACAGAAACTAATGCGCAAGTATCAGCCATATCTCGCGTTACCTAATGCAACTCCACACTACGGTGCAGTGTACCGGAGGGGAGACGCGAGATACGGCTGATACTTGACGATCTGGCGGAGAAAGGTTGTGGAGCCTCCGTTGATATGCCGTTGTAAATGGCTTGATGTAAAGCAGGTGTGTAGTTGGGGAGGGTGCACAGCTGATTGCAGCAGGTGAGTGGAAGTTGAGCCGGGAGCCAGGAGTGACAGCCACCACGCACACACAAACAACACAGACAGGGGGAAACAAACAAACACAAAGGAGACGGCTGGAGCAGTACAGCCACCACAGCGTTACCTAATGCAACTCCACACTATGTCTTACGGTGCCGTGTACCGGCGGGGAGAGAGAGAGAGTGCAGCGAAGGGGGGTGGGAGAGAGATGTAATACGGTTTCCTGATAAAGCTGTGGAGAGTATGTGCTGCAGGGAGGTGGATGCAAAACGCACCCAGGAATGAACGCTATCGCCGGTCCTTTTCCCGTGAGAGAAACTGTGGACTCGATGTCCTGACAGGCTGGTATTTGTGCAACCTGCACAAACACAATACTGCACCATGATTAAAATGGTGAAATACAATGTAAAACTACCGAAAAATACCAGCTCACTAAAACACAACCGCTCAACTCAACGCAACTACTAACTATACCCACGGTCAGAGAGCGGAGATGTTTACCCTTTGTGATGTAATATGACGCGTTTGACGTATGACCTTAAAAAAAAGCAGTTTTTAAGAGCAGAGCTCAAAATTGCTCCTTTCCCTCTGAATTCCTGCCCTTATGTCTCGTAAAACATATCAAATCCTACATTCACTTTTTTAATTGTAATTTTCAAGCAAGTTCAAGCATAAATGTAGAAGAAAAAAAAACCCTGCAAGATGCTCTTTAAGTAAAGCAGGGGTGTTGAGGTATAACATACAGAGACATGTATACTCCATGTAATACTGTGTACCATATTGTTTATGTAAGTAGCTGCGACTACTACTGTGTTCATTGGATAGTGCTGTAGCACATGATGATGATGTCACTACCTGGGGTATAAGACCGTTGGAAGTCACGCCCCTTCTCTCTCTGTCCTCAAGTCTCTTGAGATGTGTGCATCTAATAAATAATGCCGTGATGAATGGCTAAACTTGAACTGCTGAGAATATTCACCTTTCTGCTGCAGAGACAAAAGGTAAAAGTATAAATTTGCTAACAAGGGGTAAGATTATAAACACAACATTGGCCAGAATACTGGGACCTCAGTGACACAGGAAGAATACATCTTTACAGCATTCTAAAACACGTAGGGTTAGGCGCAAAATGGTGCAGGAGCCCAAGGGAAGAGAAGGTCCTTACACGTTTCAGAATAGAACACACAGGACTAAATCAAACACTCCACATAATTGGTAGCTACACCACTTGACTGTGTACACACTGTAATAAACAGGAAACTGTCAAACATCCCTTTAGACTGCCACAAATCAGCGCCGTATAGATAGAAGAGTTACGACAGCGGTAGTCCAAAAACGGTTATCGTCACGTGGTTCATGCAGACGAGAATCGTTCCCCGGAAGTTCATGGCGGGCAATGTGAATGCATTGATAACAGGAGATAGAACTTCGACTTTTGGTAATTATTAGTGAATAAAGGTTTTGATTTGCAATATTTATACAACAAATTTATATGTGTATGTATTTACATCAATATGTTTTAAAAAATAAAATAGAATTTGCTAATATTAAGTGATAATATTAGGATTAGTGTGAACAACTAGTTTACATGTTAGGCTAACAGTGCCTTGGTTAAAGAGCCTGTTGCTGTTTATTTATAGCTTTGAATTCTTTCAAACCAATATTATCTTCTTAAACTTGTATAGTAGTCAGGAGCATCATTTTCTAATGTTTATTGATATATTTAGAGGGAGGGGATCTAAAGGACTGCTTCAAAATTCAGATTAGATTAATTTCTACCATTTTCTTAAATTCATGGTAGTTTCAGTAATCCCATGGTAATTGAGGACATAAGTTATCTAAATGACTAATGTCATCTTTATGGCTTTCAGAAAGGACAGGAGACCGACAGGTGACTATCAAAGGACTAGCAGCAGCAGCAGCAGCAGCAGCATGATGATGATGTTAAATGTGTTGTTTTAGGAACATCCATTGCAAATACATGGAATTCAATAAAAATTGAATAGCATATCATGCAGTTTGTCTGTGCCTTTTCCTCCGTGTTGTCCTGGTTTGCTGTGCTGCCTCCTAGTCGCCACCATGGTTTGCTGTGCTGCCTGGGGATGCTCAAATCACTCCGAGAAAGGAGTACGAATGTACGGCTTCCCCACTGACACAGAGCGGAGGAAAAAATGGCTGGCTCAAGTCAGCAGGAGCAATTTCACGACCAACAGCAAAAAAATATGTGAGGTAATTATATACAAACACTGCATTTGCACTTTTTCACAAAACGAAAACCACACCATTGGGAAAGGCTTGAAAAACACAGAGTTGAGACTCAGGGTGCAGGGTGAGGGTCTCAGTGCAGGTATTCAGGCTCCATTGAATCCCCCTCTGGTTCTTGTGCTGAGAGAGGGAGTAACAGACAGGAGAAAGGGTTATACACACCTATATAGCACACCTATTGGATGGGAAATTGCCTTGGGGAGATAAGGTGTGGTCTTTGTTCCCAACTGAAGTTATGGAACTTTATTATTTGTGAGTTTAACAAAGTATGACAAATGGCATCAGTAATAGATGTGATATTAATTTCTATAAAGTTGTCTCACATTCTTGGTCATATTTTATATACAGTATATAATGAGTATAACATGTCCAGTAAGTATAAAGTGTTTCCTAATACTGTGTATTCAACCACTATGGAATATGTATGTGGGCAGACAAAACTGAGTTGTTCTGTGTGTGAAGTAACCTCAAGTCACTCCGCAGGCACATTTTGATGCAGACCAGTTTGTCAAGACTAAAAAGGGCAAGACTAGGCTGAGAGCAGAGGCTATACCCACCATCTTCGTGCATCGCCCTGTGGTCAAAAACAGAAGGGCCCCTGCACCACGATTCACCCTGGGACCTGTATCTACAAAGCCCATAGCTCATGATCACAGCTATAGTGTGAAAGGTCACACAGGTATAATAAGTATGAACTCTTAGTAACAAAAGTCATATTTCTTATTTTTAAGTGGTATAATATTTTAAATGTTCAAAAATGTACAGTGCCATCATGTCTTCTACTTACATTAGTCTCAAAGATTGAGGGAAGAAGGGATGAGGAGACTGAGAGAAAGGAAAGTGAGGGTGAAGAAAGAGAGGACATGGCTAGTGAGGAGAGACAGGGAGGGCGGACACCACCCACTCTCGATCGTCATTGTGTAAACAGGGGTGATAATGGCAACAACATCAATTTTGGCCATACAAGAGGAGATGCTTACACAAGGACACAGGTTTGTGTTAACGTCAAGGTTCACACAAGACTGCCTTGAAAATACATTCAGCTGTGTGAGGTCTAAAAATCCTGTCCCAACTCCAGTGGAATTCCATCATGCACTGAGAATCATATCTGTGGGGCAGTTCCTCACCACCATCAGCTCTGGGAGCTATCAGGAAGACCACAGTAGCTTTTTGGCAGACTTCCTGGACACAGGGGAGCCAAAAATCACTCCATCAGTCAGAGTGGAACAGCTGATGGCGGTGAACAGAGCAGCTGCACCTGACCTCACAAAAACTGAGAAATGTATTCTCTTCCATCTTGCAGGCTACATCGTCCACAAAATCATCAAGTTTGCCAGCATCTGTGAAAAATGCAAAATTGCAACAGAGCACCATGATGAGAGTCCTTCTGGTGACAACAGCTTGTTAGTGGACTTAAAAGACTTCAAGGCAGGTGCTCTTTTTCGTCCCTCCCAAGAAGCCTTTGACTTCATTCACCAGATTGAGGAACTATTTAGGACCAAGACTGGTTCCTCCCTCATGCAGCTCCCCAACGCAGTGGGTGTCTTGGAGAAAGAAGCTCAGGCCCTCTCTAGCAGGCTGCCGTCATGCTGTGGAGTACAACAAAAACTCGTAAAAAGATTCATACGGCTGAGGCTGAGAATTGAGGCCAAACAAATCAGAAATGACAGAAAAAAAATAAAATTAAAAGATGGCCATTTTGGAAGCAAGAGCCAATCCAAAAAGGTGAAAAGGAACAACAGCAGCCAAGCTACCACATCCAGCAACCCCCAAACAGATCCACAGCTGCAATCATTTCCATTAGTCGTTGCAATGGAAATATTTGGACTAAACATTGCTCTTCCACCTGTCAGCACCCAGCTTACATCACTGCCCCTCCACCCGTAACATCACTGCCCCTCCACCCGTAACATCACTGCCCCTCCACCTGCCAACATCACTGCCCTCCACCTGCCAGCACCCAGCCAGAGGAGCGCAAACAACAAAAACAAGCAAGGTGTCCCGTCATGTACCTGGAAGTTTGGGTTGGCAAAATGGAGTGAGAGAGGGACTTGAAAAACCTTGGTGGCTCTCTACTCATGTTGTTACAGTTGTCTTGGTTACACCTCTCAAGTTTTTTTTTTGCCATTTCTACATCTTTAGAAAATATGAAATAAAAAATTGAAGTGAAATCAACCTCTTCTCTGGAGAACAAACTTTGATTTCTCTGTCTTGTGAGTTTGCAGTCTTGCTCCTCCACCTGTAACATCACTGCCCCTCCACCTGCCATACAGTAGGTTACTAAAAAGATTACTTATATAATACAGTGATAGAATACATGTTTAGTATGCTTACTTATATAAAACAGTAGTATTAAACTTACCTTGTGTTTTCACTCTCACTTAAGTCCCTCTCCCTTTGACATCAATCCAAAATCAGCTGAGCTGCAACATAATACAGACAGGTAATAATCAACATAATCATAAGGACACAATATGGCTCTGCTAAAAACACTCACTCTTACACGCACCAAACTTTATATTTATCTAATATTTAACTCCATCCACCCCCGCATACAATCCCGTTTATAAGCCCCTCTTCTCTAATTCAACAATGTTGGACGAAATGACATTAATAGAACGGAATTTACAATTAAAAGGCTGTTCAACGTGTGCTGCTAACTTGATCCGGTAGCTTTATCTGTTATCTGTAAACGTTCCCTAAATCTACTAATTTAGGGATAACCCACTGACATCCTTTAATACACATGTTAATTTGAATCAGATGTACTGATAATATCCGCAATATAAATCTTTAAACTTCTTCTTACCTTTCAAAAGTCCGTCACGAACGGTCTATTATGCTGCAACTCTACTGCGCTGCTAGCCTTGGCGCTAACTTCCGGGGAACGATTGAGAGGCTCCACGATCCGCCATTGCTGTAAAAAAGTGGTCCATTGGAGTGAACGGAGATGACGTAACTCTCAGTCTATACGGCACTGCCACAAATATGATGACAGGAGAAGAGTGATGGCACGCGGCACCGTAACCAGTGGCAGGAATTAGTGGAATAAGTGTGCAAAATATTAAAATGTTATTTTCGGATCATGAACGAGACCGCCGCCAGAGCGCGTCTCCCCGTTACCTGCAGAAGGAAGCCATGCACGCAACAAAGCCCCGCTCTCTCTAAATCCAGTCGACTTGCTGCTGCCTTCCTCCGTGCTAAAACGATCAGGGGTGTAGTGCTGCCGGAGCGCACTGGCACTTCACACATTGCATTAGGCTACCCATAAGGAGCTGTACAAATGCCACAGTTTTTGCGTGGCTGCGTCTTTAGTTGAAAGCCCAGTGGGGATCTGCTCATCTCTCATCGAAAATAATACACAGGGGCGGACTGGCCATCTGTGTGTTCTGGAGAATCACAGAACGGACGGCCGTCATTATTATTATGCGGTTCAAACCAATTATTTAAATTTGTTTTAACCGCATCATGTAGGCCAGTGGTTCTCACACTTTTTCTGTCATTCCCCACTTTGAACAGGTGGCCCTTTTCAATTCCCACCTGTTCCCCATCGCTCCAATAAAATGCTAGGCAAGCTTAAAATGGTCAAATGTACGTTCTATAACAGGGGTCTCCAACCTTTTTTAGGATGAGAGCTACTTACAAAAAATAAAACAAGTCGTGAGCTACTTTTACTCCTCTTTTTTTGTTTTTTTGCAGAGTATATATTTAGCACATTTGAACATTTTATGCTTACCTTTAACCTTTGTGTGCTGTTTGGGTCTGTGGGACCCGTTTGCAGTGTTTACTAAAAGAAAATTATTTTAACCTGCTTTATTTTGGGGTGGACCTCACCCCTCCTCTAGGGGGGTCCGGGGGCATGCACCCCCGGGAATATTTTTTTCTAAATGTTGAAGTGAAATGCCTCAATCCGGTGCACTTTGAGCACAACATGAATTTATGGATACATCTCTCAACACCCAGATGGAAGGGAGCTGTATACTTTTCAATAATCCAAACATCTTTAGAATATGATCAGCAATAACAAATCATTGAAACTTGTTTATTCTTATCTTATGTTAGTTAGCATTCTTTCTTTTTATTTATGCATATTTTACTAATCACTCCCCTTTTAAACTTTTTTTTTTTTTTACTGTCCTATAGTACACATTGGAATGATTTCTTACTTTATTTTTTACACCTAGGCTATATTAAATAGATAAAGGTGTGCTCTCTCTAGCTCTCTCTCTTGTCTCACAGAGGCTGTGTGCTCCTCCGTGGCGATGATGGCTTGCGTTAAATTATAATAAACATAGGCCTATTTGTAAAGTGGGGGGACACAAACGGGATTTCGAAAAGTGTCACGTTTAAGCTCCTTATGAAGTGGTGAGGTGCCGCTCCACATTCCTTTTCTTCCCCCCCGTGTGTGTGTGTGTGTGTTGTGTGTGTGTGTGTGTGTGTGTGTGTGTGTGTGTGTGTGTGTGTGTGTGTGTGTGTGTGTGTGTGTGTGTGTGTGTGTGTGTGTGTGTGTGTGTGTGTGTGTGTGTGTGTGTGTGTGTGTGTGTGTGTGTGTGTTTCACATGTGTGTATGAGAGATTTTTACATAGGCCTATGTCTGTCAATTATTTTGGTTTCAGTTGTGTGTGTGTGAGCAGGCTCGGATTGGCCATCGGGAGATTCGGGACTTTTTTACCTGTGGGCCGCTGCCTTTGGTGGGCTGCTGGCTCTGACATAGGTGGGCCGTGGACTTTCACAGCGCCGCTGCGCCGGTACCGCACCCGCCGCCGCAAACACCCGCCGTTGCGAGGCTCCGGCGCTGTGAAAGTCCCCCGCCGTTGCGAGTCTCCGGCTGTAACACTCCACTAACGCCCGCGCGAACCGAGGTTCGATTCTGGCGTGAGGTCCAAAATATTAATTTAAAAAAAAAATTAACAAAAAACAAAACCTCCCGTTCATCGCGTCCATTTGCGACCCACCTATCACATCTCTGCGCCCCACTGCCCCACACTTTGAGAAACGCTGATGTAGACTAAGATGCGCTGACACACACTGGCCGTTTCTCAATCTCGAGGATACTGGCTTCCAAGCCAATATTTCAAGGATGCTACGTCATCGAGTGCCGCCGAAGAACTGTTCCAATCTCCAGCATACTTGGAATTCCACCGAGGCCGCGTCCTTGGTTTGGGGGACATTTCGAGGCTGCACATGGGTAGACTTCACGTCCTTAAAATCCCCACAATGCTTTGCGCACTGACCAATTTCAAAAACTCTTGCGGAGAATGGCTGTATGTAATGGCATAGAACATATGTTGGTAAATATGTTAATTTGTTACATTTGTTATGTTTCAAGGACAGTGAAGAAAGACCAAAATATGTTAAAAAACTGCGTCGTCGTTTGCCGAGTCATCATACTCGTCCTCTCCCTCCGCATATGCCAACAAGGGCATTTGGTACAGTGGGGGAGGAGCAGCTTTTCCTTCAATGGTGGAAATGATTAGTTTGACACACAAGGAGCGGATGCACGGCACACAACAAGAACCACATGTTATTAAAATGGCCATAAAAGTAGCTACAGAAATAAAAAGAGACATTATTAAACCTTTCCATTGACCAAACATGTTAGCAAACCACTCTTCTAAAAAATTGTGTACCCCTGATTGTTCATGCATCGTTTTAGATAGGGTACGAAGGCCTTCTAAAGCCCTTGTGACGGAACCCTCCGGAGCCGTGTTGTTGGGAATAAATGTGCAGCACATCTCCCCAAACATTGCACAAACTCCACCCTTTTCTGCAAGAAGCATATCCAACGCCATCCTATTTTGCACAGCCATAAAGGACGTTGGACCCAATTGTTCAGCCAGGCCTTCTACCGCGTCCCTAGTGAGATTGGCCAAGCGGAGTATGTTGTAATGTACATAGTTGATCCTTTCTACATTTTTGATAGGGGTCACAGGGAAGAAGGCAGAGATAATTGGCAAACTTTCAAACCCTGCAGCAATTTGATCAGCTAGTTTGTATTCGTTAGGGACCCCTCGTGGGACTCCGATGGAATCGAAATAGGTGGGAGAGTCGACAGACAAATCGAAGGAGCCCAGGGCATGGCGTTTGGACAGCGCGTGTCTCCTACGTCGAGTGATTAGGTTGGTGTTAAGGGTGGCTTTAGGGTCCTTGGGCCCCAGTTTTTTGCCTAATAACATTAGGGGTGCCTGGAGGCGCACCATAGCACACAATCCTACAGATAGTTCGGGAATACGGGTGAACAGGCGGTGGCCCCCACAATAATAGTAGAGCCCAGCTCTGGCCCAATGTCCTATATTAGTGCTAGACATGGTGAGGTTACACCAATCCGTAGAGACATTTCCTAGGTAAAAACGTGGAGATTTTTGGACCATGGAAAAACATGTGTACCCACCGGCGCCTTTGTCAGGCGTAAATGGGCCTGTCCTAGTGTCATTATCAATTGGAGGGAAAACTTTGGCTAGGGTGGCACAGTTAGGAGGGCTGGCCATCTTAGTCAGTTGTAACATACAGTTGTACCCCCAGGTATCTGTGGGAAACAGGGGCGCAGGGTCAGTGACTAATTGCGGGCGGGCCGTAGCACAGGCTAGGCAACCCCCTGCCATTTGTTCTTGGGCTGTTTGGGCAACCCATTTTAACCATAGATTGTCATCTGTGAATCCTGTGGCCATTTGGATGACGTCTAGAGGTTGAAGTTGGCTATAATCCCCCGTGCATTTATCCGTACATGTGATTTTAGACAGGTATTTAATATTAGATGCTGCATGAGGAAGGTTTCGCTCTACCTTTGGTTTAAATTTAATTTCGAAGAGGCCTTGTGGCGAACCCCCTTCTGCATGTACCGCGAGGACATAAAGTCCAGCGTCGGAGAGCACTACATTTTTTAGCGTTATGCGTACCGGATTACAAAACCTGACAGAGCACGGGACGTTTGGGTTTCTCCTAATCACTTTCATTCTATGTTTGAGGGATCTAACAATTTCCGCCGATCTGTAAGGTGGCGTGTATCCCCAGTCATCAGGACCCGAATTTACTAGGACACCGGACCAGGACTCGCAGGCGCAACCGTATGTGTATGTGACGGACACATAAGGGTCGCCTTTGGTCCTGTATGTACTGCCTCTGTTAATGTAAGGAGCACCTTTAACCGTATCTGTGATGCTTCTGTTACATACCGCAGGGGCTAAGCAGACGTATTTGGCTAGGTAGGAATAGGTCCTGTCGAGGTTTCTGCAGGGGGCAATTTTGCACAGGTCGAGTTGTATTATTCCATCACTACCTGCTTGGAGAGTGAAGGTTTGTCTAGGAGACATTGGGGTAACTACTGTCTCATAATGGCCCCGTTTGACTCTAGTTACGGATTCATTTGGCGGGGGAGTGGAGCCTGGGTGGTCAATGGAATCACATAAGATTAAAATAATGGTAACAATCAAAGTAGAAAACAGGGCTAATCCTGCTAAACATTTCCAGTTACCATACATAGTTATACTGTTAGCTCCAACCCTTCTAGTGTCAGTATACGTCTATGCTAACGTATGGTGTTAAAACCCAAGTTTTTAAAAATGCTGTGGACCACTGGTTCATTCAACCATGATTTTAAAGGTTACAATGTACATACAGTAGGGCGAACAAGTAGATTATTACTCCTAACACTAGTGGCGACCAACAGGTTATCAGGAAATTCAGGGCTCCTTCAGACATTTTCTACTCTTCTCTGAAATGTTTTGGTCCCTGTGTCAGTACTACATGAGGTAAAAAAGAAAAGAAAAAGAAAGAAAAATCCCTTAAATATGGGTTTTTAGAAAACAACTCCCTAAATGCGAGTTCACAAAAACAAATTCCCTACATTTGGGTTTATAAATGGGGTCTTCTTATAGGTTAATAAATGATTTTAACCTGTGGATTAAGATACCACTTCCCTCAAAAAATGGGAAATTATAAGAACTTTAAACTGTGGGTTAAGATACCACTTCCCTCAAAAAATGGGTTAGTAAATGAGGTGCTATGTGTAGCTTATAGCAACCTGATCAGAGGGGAGTAGGTTCCTCTGTCTTCCCGTGAAGTCCGGTGTCTTCGTGCTCCGGCCTGCTGACGGCGGCTTCTGGGCCGTCTGTTGTAGGGATGTCCTCGTTGTCCTTCTCCTCCAGTCCGCTGATGCCAGCTTCCGAGTCGTCTGCTGTAGGGATGTCCGCGAGGTCCTTCTCCTCCAGTCCGCTGATGCCAGCTTCCGAGTTGTCTGCTGTAGGGATGTCCTCGTTGATGATAGCCAGGTCCGTCCGGATGTCGTCAAGGGTCCTTCCAGGTGATTTCCCCGCTGCAAGCTGGCTCCAGTGGTACCAGATGTCCCCCTTTCCTTCTAGGCGGACCGCATGGGATGTCCGTTGGGTCACTCTGTAGGGGCCGGTGAACCTGGGGTTGAGCCACTTGGGCCGGATGACCTTCAGCCAGATGAACTCCGCTGTGTTGGCCTCGTGTTTTTCGGGTCCCCCTTTCGCATCAGCAACCTGAGTGGAAAACCCTGACACCAATCCCTTAAGCTGCTGGAAATAAGGTTTCGGACTCAGGACCTCTACTTCCTTTCCTACACTCAAGGCTCCTTGGCCAGGAAACTGATGGCCATGTGTCAGCTCAAATGGGGAGAAGCCTGTCCCTTTGTTAATAGAGCTCCTAATTGACATGAGAGCCAGAGGCAAGGCCTCTAACCATTTCATGCCTGTCTCCTCACATGTTTTGCTGAGTTTCTGTTTGATGTTCTTGTTCATCCTTTCTAACTTTCCCTGAGATTGGGGGTGATAGACAGCTCCAAAACTGTGTCTTAGTCCTAAAGACTGTTCTACTGTGCGTAGGTCGTGGTTCTTGAAATGGCTGCCATTGTCTGACCTCACTTTCCTCGGAAACCCATGTAGTGGAATGTAATGCGTGACTAAGAACTTGATCACTGAGTCTGCATCTTCTTTCCTGCATGGCATAGCTTCTGGCCAACCTGTGTATGCATCGACTACAACTAGTAAGTATCTGAACCCTCTTACTTTGTCAATCATATCAGTGTAGTCAATTATGATTTCTTCCCCTGCCATCTTAGGTAAAGGAAACTTTCCCTGGTGTGGTTTTACAGTGGCTCTGATGTTATGAGTTAAGCAAATTACACATTCCTCTAGGTAATTAGCTATCATGTCGGGTAGGTAGGGGTGCCACCAGTGAGTCAGGTGTCTGCTCATTTGAGTTTTGCCGCAATGTGTTGGGCCGTGTTCTTCTTTAAGCATTGATCTTACCCATCCGGGGGGTATCACTGGTCTCCCATCTGGGGAGTACCATATCCCGTCTTTGTTGGTAGCTCCTCTGTCTAACCATACTGTCTTATCTTGAGGAGACCTTGCTGCTTGAGCTTCTTTAAGAGTATCATCTGTTACTGCGGGCAGTAAGTCAGCAGATTTTGAGACCAGCATTTGAAACTGGGGCATATACCCGGCTTTGGCCTTAGCTGCCTTGTCTGCGGCAATGTTACCCCAAGCCAAATAGTTGTCTACCGTGCTGTGACCTTTACATTTAGGTAAAGCTAGTTTGTTGGGTAACATTACTGCTTCTGCAAGCCTTTTGATCTCTTTTTCGTGTTTGATGGGAGTATTGGTGGATGTTACAAATCCTGCTCGCATCCATTGGCGCATTTCCACATGTATGACACCATGAACATATGCTGAATCTGTATAGATGTTTACATCTTTTCCCTTTGATAGCTCTAATGCTGCAATGACTCCCATTACTTCTGCCAACTGTGCTGAGACTTTCCCTGTTACTTCTCCTGTTGATCTTTTCTCAAACTCTCCCTCAGCTGTTTGACTCACGACTGCGTAGGCCGCTTGGAGCCCTTTGGTGGGGTGTCTAAAACAACAGCCGTCTGTGAACAGGTTTTCTGCATGTGGCATAGGCTCGTCTCTGAGATCTATTCTTAGCTTCACATCCTGGATGATTCTTTCCTCACACCTATGGGGTTCTCCGCTGCCAATGGTGTCTGCGCTGTTAACTCCTTCATGTGTGTAGGTGATGTGTGCTTGCGTTAGAGTTTTCTCTAACCTGGTCTGTCTTGTGGAAGTCATTGTGAATGCACTTGAGTTCACAAAAGAGACAATGCTATGTGTTGTCAGTACTGTCAAAGGGTGTCTCATCACAATGTGTGAAATTTTGTTTAAGATACGTGCTGTACCTGCTGCATGTCTTGTGCATGGAGGTTCCCTGTTCTCCACTCTGTCCAGTGTGATACTAATGTACATCAGTATTGACCTACAACCCCCCTTTTTCTGAAATAGAACACCATTTACTGTGTTTTCATTTTCAGAAACATCAAGGAAAAATGGCAATGCATAGGATGCAGAGGCGAGAGAGGTGACCTGGGACATGGATTGTTTGAGAGAAATGAACGCAGCTTCTGTAGCTTGTGTCCAGGCCAGTGTGGCAGTGAGATTGCGCATGCCTTTCTCATTGATCAGTGTCCTCAGTACAGCTGTTCTTGGGTTATACTCTGGGATATAGTGTCTGCTGTAGCCTGTGAGACCCAGAAAAGATAACATGTCTTTGACTGTCTTGGGTTTTGGGTGATGCAATATAACCTCCTGATGTGTTGCTGACATGCCTGTACCTGCTGGAAAGATAACTCTGCCCAAAAATGTCACCTCTTTACGGGTGCATTGTAGCTTTTTCTTGGAGACCTTGAACCCTGTTGTGTGGAGGCGAACCAGTAGGTTCCTGGTGGCCTCTAAACAAGAGGCTGCGGAGGGTGCTGCAATGAGAAGGTCATCTACATACTGGATCAACACCACCCCCTCTGGTAATGAAACGCCATCTAGCTGTTCCCTAAATATTCCTGGAGACAGACTGAAGCCTTGGGGCAGTCTCGTGTACTGTAGTTTTTCCCCTCCCATCGTAAATGAAAAAATAGGCCTCATTTTCTCCGCCAGAGGTATGCAGAAGAAAGCGTTGGCCAGGTCAATACAGGTGAACCATGTATGTTCAGGTGTGATATTACAAATAGCGTGTATGGGTTAGGAACTGGTACCAGAGCTGTAGTTGTAATAGCATTAATGGTCCTTAAATCATGAGCTATTCTGTACTCCCCGCTAGGTTTTGATACCGGGAGTATTGGAGTGTTCCACTCGCTTTGTGAGGGTTCCAACACCCCCGCTCTCTTCAGACCCTCAACTGCCTTGCTGATACGCCCTTTGGCCTGTGGTTTAACAGGGTACTGTGATAGATTTACAGGCATAGTGCTGCTCACCTCAAATGTTATTGGTGCAGCCTTTGAGCAGAAACCTACGTCATGAGAGTCAGATGCCCACAGGTCAGGTGGGAGGTCACGCAACATGTCATCAGTGAATGAATGGTCAGTTTTTTCTCTACCGTGATGTCTCTCCACTTCGTGTCTCTTCATGAAGATGCATTCTTGTGTGCAGATTTTTAGAGCATAAGCTTTGTGTGAGGGAGAGTATGTGAGTGCTGCTATTTGTGTTGGTTCCCAATCCTCGACTTCTAGCAGTGTCTTTACCATAGGACCAAGTTCCCTGGCTTCATAGCCCCTCCCGATAGCTAATGAAATGTGAGTAGTAGTAATATTCATCCCGCTTCAATCACATTAGTATGCATAACAAGTGACAGGTGCTGTGACAGGTCACACCTCTCCCTACTTATGCTAATGAGCTAAGTCCCGCCTCCCCTTTGATCGAGGTGTGAGATCTCAAGTAGGTGTGAAATCCCAAGTAGGTGTGAGATCCATCGATAGGAGGGGGGTGATGTGTATTCACAGGTGTGAAAAGCCCCCACTGTTGCGCCTTATGGTGTATAATAAAAAATGTTTCAATCACATTAGTATACATAAAAAGTGACAGGTGGGCCCGCCCCCAAGTGTGTGTGTATGTGTGTGTGTGTGTGTGTGTGTATGTTTGTGTGTGTGTGTGTGTTTGTGTGTGTGTGGGTGTGGGGACCTTCACTGATGTCCTCCCAAGGAGGTGTGTGTGTGTGTGTGTGTGTGTGTGTGTGTGTGTGTGTGTGTGTGTGTGTGTGTGTGTGTGTGTGTGTGTGTGTGTGTGTGTGTGTGTGTGTGTGGACCTTCACTCCTGAGCTATAGGTGCCTGTCTTAACACCCCACGGCCCTGCAGTCGGCCAGAGGCTGTAAAAGTCCTGGAAAGCAGGCAGGCACCTCGTTTGAGAGATGACTGTGTGTGTATTAGAGAGCCTGAGGAGACACATTTTTACCGCCCATGCTTGACTGTTTATCTGTGCACTTTCAACTGTATACAATACAACACAAAAATGCTCAGTGCTGCTAAGAAATAAGTTCAGAAGGCTCTGAAAGCTCTAACAAAAGTAACTCTCCAGGTATTTCAGACAGAGTATGCGGATTCGGTCTGATCAGAACAAAGAAAGCACCTTTTGCCTTCCTACTGTCACACTTTCCTCTTACTATGGCCAGTGTCTGTAAAAGTGGGGGGGGGGACTGTCTACCCCCTTCCTGCCATCTCTCTCTGTTTCTGCTGATGTGTAAAATATACAAAATAACGTTTTATATACTTAATCTCTTGTTAAAAAGGCGATGAAGTTTGCAGCGTAAGCCTGTTACGATATCTGAGAGGACCCAAACGCAGGACACGGCAGAGTGTTCAAAAAAGGTTTATTAGTGAACAAAAGGTGCGGGAAGGATAATCCGGCAGGAGTGGCGAGGAAGTGGAGGCTGGTGACGACAACACGGCGGTCAGAGAATGATCCTGGAGCACAGGAAGAAAACACGTTAGCGTCAGAACATCCAGAAATAAGGTAGCTGATAATGCTGAGTAGCCTGGAGGTTTACCACTGTGGTTTAACAACGATCTGGCGCCGACAGGTTGTGGAGCCTCTGCTGATATGCCGTTGTAGATGGCTGATGAGAATCAGGTGTGAGGGTGAACAGCTGATTGCAGCAGGTGAGCCGGGAGCCAGAGTGACAGCCACCACGCCCACACAACAGGCAAAGGGAAAACATCCCCAAGGAGGCGGCTGGAAATGGACAGCCACCACAGTACCCCCCCCCTTAAGGGACGCCTCCAGGCGGCCTACCTGGTCTACCAGGTCTACCAGGGTTATCCCGGTGGAAGTCCCGTACCAGGGACGCGTCGTCGATGTTTCGCCGGGGAACCCAAGACCTCTCCTCCAGGCCATAGCCCTCCCAATCCACGAGATATTGGAATCCCCTTCCACGGCGACGAACGTCCAACAATCGCCTGACGGTGTAGGTTGGGTGACCATCGATGATGCGGGGGGGTGGGGGAAGAGTCACTGGAGGAGACAAGGGGCTGCTGGCAACAGGTCTTAGCAGAGAAACATGAAAAGTAGGGTGAACCTTCATGTGTGGGGGAAGCTTGAGCTTGACTGCAGATGGGTTAACAACAGAGTCGATGATGAAGGGGCCGACATAACGTGGCGTGAGTCTTTTAGACTCTGTCTTTGGAGGAAAAGCCAAACACTCTGACCTGGTAAGTAGTTGGGGGCCGGGGTCCTGTGACGGTCTGCGATGAGGCGGTTGCGGGCAGCGGAACGGAGCAGGGCGGCTCGGGTGTCCTTCCACACCTTACGACAGCGTCGAAGGTGGGTCTGAATGGAAGGAACAGCAACTTCCTCTTCCTGTGCTGGAAACAGGGGTGGTTGAAAACCCATGGCACAATGAAAAGGTGAAATACCTGTGGCTGCATTTGACAGGGAGTTGTGGGCATATTCGATCCATGGCAGATGTGGGCACCATGAAGAGGGGTTCCTGAAAGCCACACAGCGGAGAGCCGCTCCCAGGTCCTGGTTGGCCCGTTCCGTTTGCCCGTTTGTTTGAGGATGATAACCCGACGACAGGCTCACCGATGCTCCCAGAGCCCGACAGAAGACTTTCCAAACGTGGGAAATGAACTGGGGACCCCGGTCAGAAACGATGTCGGTGGGGATTCCATGTAGTCGAACAACGTGGTTGACCAGAAGATCTGCAGTCTCTCGGGCTGTGGGAAGCTTGGGGAGAGCAACAAAGTGTACCATCTTGGAAAATCTGTCCACAATAGTTAGGATGATGGTATTACCTTGTGAGAGTGGAAGTCCAGTAACAAAATCCAAGGCCACATGCGACCAAGGGCGACTAGGTACTGGCAGCGGGCGAAGCAGACCAGAGGGAGGTTGGTGGGAGGACTTGGCGCGGGCACATACTGTACAGGCAGCAACAAAGACCCTGGTGTCTTGAGCCATGGAAGGCCACCAGAACCGCTGTCTGAGGATAAACAGTGTGCGATGGACACCAGGATGACACGAGAGACGGGAGGCGTGTGCCCACTGCAGGACCTTGGAGCGGACAGAGATAGGCACAAAGAGATTATTAGCTGGGCAGTTACCTGGGTTAGGCTGCGCCCGCTGAGCCTCCTTAACAAGTGACTCAATCTCCCAAGTAACAGCCGCTACCACGCAGGAGGCAGGCAGGATGGTGTCTGGACCGGCAGCTGGTTCTTCGGAAGCAAACTGGCGAGAGAGAGCGTCCGGCTTGAGGTTCCGTGACCCTGGGCGGTAGGTAAGGGTGAATGAGAAGCGACCGAAATACAGAGCCCATCGAGCCTGACGGGAGTTAAGGCGCTTGGCAGTTTGGATGTAAGCCAAGTTTTTGTGGTCTGTCCATACAATAAAAGGGAGCTCAGCTCCCTCCAGCCAGTGTCTCCACTCCTCTAGGGCAAGTTTGACAGCCAGCAGCTCTCTGTTACCCACGTCATAGTTTTTCTCAGCTGGAGTGAGGCGGCGGGAGAAAAATGCACAAGGGTGTAATTTTTGGTCTCTTTCCGAGCGCTGGGAAAGAACTGCGCCTACCCCGGTGTTGGAGGCATCAACCTCCACAACAAACTGGCGAGAGGAATCAGGGTGGATGAGCACAGGGGCAGTGGTGAAGAGTCTCTTTAGCTCCGAGAAGGCTGCATCGCACTCTGGGGTCCAGGAAAAGCCAGTTGTAGGGGAAGTGAGTCTGGTTAAAGGGCCCGCCACTCTGCTGTAGTCTCTGATGAAGCGCCGATAGAAATTGGCGAAACCAAGAAACTGTTGAAGCTGTTTCACTGAGGTTGGTTTTGGCCACCCTGCCACTGCTTGGATCTTCTCAGGGTCGGCCCTAATCTTTCCTCCCTCAACGATGTAGCCCAGGAATGAGACTGTGTTGACATGGAATGCGCATTTCTCCGCCTTCACAAAGAGTCTGTTTTCCAGGAGTCTCTGCATCACCTGCCTGACATGGATAATGTGTTCTTTCTGGTTACGAGAGAATATAAGGATGTCATCCAAGTAGACGAAAACTGATCGGTTGAGGAGGTCACGGAGCACATCGTTAACCATCGACTGGAAAACTGCTGGGGCATTCATCAGTCCAAAAGGCATTACCAGATACTCGAAGTGACCGAGTGGTGTGTTAAAGGCCGTCTTCCACTCGTCCCCTTCTCGGATTCTGACGAGGTGGTAGGCATTGCGGAGATCCAGTTTGGAAAAAATTGTGGCTTCCTGGAGGGGTTCAAAGGCAGAGTTGATGAGGGGTAATGGATATCTGTTTTTTACAGTGATGGTATTAAGACCCCTGTAATCAATGCAGGGCCGCAGTGAGCGGTCCTTCTTGGACACGAAGAAAAAACCAGCTCCGACCGGGGAGGAGGATGGGCGGATGACACCGGCAGCCAGGGAGTCATGGATGTAACTTTCCATGGATTTCCTCTCAGGGCGAGACAGGTTGAACAGACGGGAGGAAGGCAGAGGGGCCCCGGAAGAAGGTCAATGGGACAGTCGTAGGGTCGATGAGGGGGAAGAGAAAGAGCTCGCTGTTTACTGAACACTTCTCCCAGGTCATGATATTCAGTGGGGACAGATGACATGTCAGGCGGCTCGATCTTGGGTGGTGGAGTGGCGGTCTCTGCAGGCGGTAGGGCAGACTGCAGGCATGACGATAGACAAAAACAACTCCAACTAAGGATTTTGCCAGTTACCCAATTAATCTGGGGGTTGTGTGTTCTTAACCAGGGATGGCCCAACACTATGGGGGCATGAGGTGAGGAAATTAGGTGAAACTGAATAACCTCACGATGGTTTCCAGACAGAATGAGGTTTACTGGCAAGGTGCGGTGAGTGACTTGGGCCAGGAATTTACCATTAAGAGCATTAGCATTAAGAGGTGAATCTAACACTTCGGAGGGAATTCCTGCCTGAACTGCAATATTAATGTCCAAAAAATTCTCGTCCGCCCCCGAGTCCACTAAAGCGAGCAGAGGTAGGAACTGTTGGTTGCAGCAAAGCACGGCTTCTAGCTGCGTTCTGGGTCGGGGGTTGAGAGAGGAGGAAGGGCTCGCCAGAATCCCCACACCTACTGACGAGCCTGACCTTTTGGCAGATTAGGACAGGAGGAAACGAGATGGCTGGTTTGGCTGCAATAAACACATTCCCCAGCCTGGATCCTTCTAGCACGCTCAGATGCTGAGAGGCGGGCCCTTCCCACTTGCATGGGCTCGTCTTCTGGGAGTGAGGCCGTGTAAGGAATCGGGAAGGATTTGGAGATTGGGGCAGTGGCAGTCCCAATTTGGGGATCAGGTGAGGAGTAGCTGGGATTGGGGTGACGGCTATTCCTATCCCTACGTCTCTCTCTGAGGCGATTATCAATCTTGATAGCTGTGGCAATTAAATTATCCAAGCTAACTGGATCATCCCTAGCAGCTAGCTCGTCTTTAATTGCTTCGTTCAGCCCCTGAAGAAAAATATCCTGCAATGACTCGTTATTCCAGCCTGAGTCTGCAGCAACTGTTCTAAACTCAACTGAAAATTCGGCTACACTACGGGAGCCCTGCCGGAGAGAAAGAAGGCGCCTGGAAGCGTCCCTCCCTCGTACCGGGTGATCAAAAACTTTTTTCATTTCGGAAATGAAAGTATCAAATGATAAGCAAATGTGTGGCTGGCTCTCCCTAACAGCTGTAGCCCAATCTAAAGCACTCCCCTTCAACAGACTCATTACGTATGCTACCCTAGCCCCATCTGTATGATAAGTACTGGGCTGCTGCTCAAAAACTAACGTACACTGGAACAAAAAGGCTCTACAAATCCCCAAATTTCCAGCGTATCGCTCCGGTGTGGGAATGACGGCCTCTCGTAGCTGATAGAGAGGTGCGGCAGGAGCGGGAGGAGGGGCTGCCGGCTGTGCAGCGGGCTGCGGAGGAGAATACTGTGTGGTGAGCAGTTCTACTTGCGTGCCGATCCTTTGCACGTTAGCGGAGAGGTTCCGGAGAGTCTCCACTACCTCACGGAGAACCACAGCGTGATGCCCCACGAGAGCGCCTTGACTGGCCAGGGCTTGGCTGAGTTCGTCCGCAGTCTTGGACTGGTGGCCTGTGTCCGCTGGGTCCATGCTGGGGCCAGATCGTTCTGTTACGATATCTGAGAGGACAAAAATAAAATAACGTTTTATATACTTAATCTCTTGTTAAAAAGGCGATGAAGTTTGCAGCGTAAGCCTGTTACGATATCTGAGAGGACCCAAACGCAGGACACGGCAGAGTGTTCAAAAAAGGTTTATTAGTGAACAAAAGGTGCGGGAAGGATAATCCGGCAGGAGTGGCGAGGAAGTGGAGGCTGGTGACGACAACACGGCGGTCAGAGAATGATCCTGGAGCACAGGAAGAAAACACGTTAGCGTCAGAACATCCAGAAATAAGGTAGCTGATAATGCTGAGTAGCCTGGAGGTTTACCACTGTGGTTTAACAACGATCTGGCGCTGACAGGTTGTGGAGCCTCTGCTGATATGCCGTTGTAGATGGCTGATGAGAATCAGGTGTGAGGGTGAACAGCTGATTGCAGCAGGTGAGCCGGGAGCCAGAGTGACAGCCACCACGCCCACACAACAGGCAAAGGGAAAACATCCCCAAGGAGGCGGCTGGAAATGGACAGCCACCACAAAGCCAGCCATCAGTGTTCTAGTTTTAAGGCTTTGCATACCTCAAAGTGTGTCTAAAAGTATCTTGGCAAGAGAAAAAAATGCCAAAATTCGCCTAGGCCATTAAAAAGAAACCGAATTGCTGCTAAGAAATAAGTTCAGAAAGCTATGACTCCAGTGGAACACTGTCTCAATGTATTCAGACAGAGTATTTATATTGGGGATGATCAGAACAAAGAAAGCACCTTTTGCCTTCCTAGTCAAAAAGTGTTGATTAAGTTAGTCTACACACACTCCCTTACTGTCACACTGTCCTCTTACTATGGCTGTCAGGCCTTTTGGTGTGTGTGTGTGTGTGTGTGTGTGTGTGTGTGTGTGTGTCTGTGTGTGTGTGTGTGTGTGTGCGTGCGTGCGTGCGTGTGTGTGTGTGTGAGCCTGGCCCTGTCCCCTCCTCCCCCCTTCCTGCCATCTTATCACTAGACAGAGGGGGGAGGGGTTCTCTCTAAAAGACAGTGTCTGTAAAGGGGGGGGGGAGACTGTCTCCCCCCTTCTTGCCATCTCTCTCTGTTTCTGCTGATGTGTAAAATATACAAAATAACGTTTTATATACTTACTCTCTTGTTAAAAGGTGATGAAGTTTGCAGCGTAAGCCAGCCATCAGTGTTCTAGTTTTAAGGTTTTGCATACCTCAAAGTGTGTCTAAAAGTATCTTGGCAAGAGAAAAAAGACAAAATCCACCTAGGCCATTAAAAAGAAACCGAATTCCACGTTTTACAAATGAACAGACACAAATGCAGACTTGACTACTTGGCAGTTGATTAAAGCAGATTTGTCCGTTTTCATCTTTCAAAGGTTTGGGTCCTGTTCAACACTGGGTACAGAAATATATTCAATATACAGTCATCTGTACGTAAAGATTTTTTAAGTTGTAAGCACTTAGGATTATACATTTGATTGCATTTAAAGTGGCTGTAGACAACTTATCATAATGAAGTAGTTGATTGCACAAATTTGTAATGGATGTAGAATAAAGACGACATTAGCATTTAAATTGGCTCCCTATAAGACTCGCTTTCTCTTTGAAATTATGTCTGGCTCTGAGTAGTGTTCTCCCTTTCACAATAAAAAGCCCAAACACAATACTTTCTGAATCACTGCAGGAAGTAATGTGCTAAAATGCAATTAAAAATAGCTTACAGTAGTTCCCAATTAGTTGAACAATTGGAAAACCGCAAGGACTGTTGAAACACCTACTGGCAAAGGATTGTGGATGCAAATTATGCAAAGAGGAAGAAAAAACATTGTATCTAAAACTATATAACACAATCTACGTATTGACAGTATGAGTACAACAAAAACAGTATGCATGTTGATGCAAACGACGATGTTCAGTAAACCATCAATCAAAATCGAAGGATCCAATGTATTTTTAAATGGAGCAGAAATAGAACTAGTCTCCCAGTTCAAGTATCTTGAACAGGGAGTGTCATATTGGACTCGCACTTGACTTTTTAAGAAACATATCCAGAAAGTATCCAATACCATTAAATTCAACTTGCAACATTTTAAACAAATTAGACCTTTTCTTAACTGTCAATGCTGTAAAGTCATACCTCCACTGTATGATTATATCCCACATTGTCACGATTCTCATGTTATGTCACGTTTATAGTTTTGTAGGTTTGGGTGTTTTTGCTGTTTTCCATGTCATGTTTTCCTTTGGGTTATTGTCTGGTCCTTTCCCCTGTGTTTTTCCTCTTGTCATTAGTTTCCCTGGTGTGTCTAATTGTCTGATTATGTTCACCTGGGCCCCTGTGTTTTCTCCTCCCTCCTCACCTGTGTCTTATTGTGTGATTGAGTCTGGTGTGTATTTAAGTTCTGGGTTGTCTGTCTGTCTTGGTCGGTTCGTCTTGTTCCTTGACTAGTTCTGCGGTGAGTGTTCTGTTTGTCATAGTACATATATATCATAGCCTTGAAATAAAGGAAGTTCAGTTTATATCTGCATTTGGGTCCTGATTGTTTCACAAACCGTGACAGTACGAACCGACCTTAAAATGGACCCAGCAGATCTTTTGAAGCTACAGGCGGAACGTCTTGGATATTCTCTGGAGTATATTTTTTATACGTGGAAAGGCGCCTCATCTAGACGGGGTAGAGAGGCTGCGTTGAAGGAGGCACGTCAGGAGGTTGCTCGCAAGCCCTGGCTCTGGAGCTTGTTGCCCGAGTGGCTTAGGATTTTTTCACGTAGCCCTGAGAGCCAGTCGTCATTTTCTGACCCTTTCTTGGGGTCTGGTCTGGAGTTTGGGGGTCCACGAAGCCTCCAAAAAACTCCTAAGAGACGCAAGGCCAGGTTTCCGCGCCCAACAGCCATGGTTCCGGTTCCAGCGCCAGACCCAGCAGCCGTTGCTCCGTGGTCCAGTGCCGGCCCATGCAGCTTTCCTTCCATACTCCATTACCTGGCTTACACAGCCAGGGTCCAGGCTTCTGCTCTGCGCCCAGCAGCCAGGGTTCCGGCTCCAGAACCGGACCTTACAGCCATGTTTCCGGCTCCAGAACCGGACCTTACAGCCATGTTTCCGGCTCCAGAACCGAACCTTACAGCCATGTTTCCGGCTCCAGAACCGGACCTTACAGCCATGGTCCCGGATTCAGTGCCGGCTCCAGTAACCATGGCCCCGACTCCGGCTCCTCGTCACCTGCTGACTCATCGGCCGACTCCAGCACCTCGTCTCCGGTTGGCTGTCCATCCGACGCCAGCTCCCCGTGTCCTGATGGCTGTCCGTCCGACGCCAGCTCCCCGTGTCCTGTCAGCATACCGGCCGACTCCAGCACCTCGTCTCCGGTTGGCTGTCCGTCCGACGCCAGCTCCCCATGTCCTGATGGCTGTCCGCCCGACGCCAACTCCATGTCTTGTCACGTTGGAGGTCCCGCAGACTACTCTTCTGCCGGGGGTCCTGCCAACCCCATGTCCTGAGCCGTTAGAGGTCCCGCAGACTGCTCTTCTGCCGAGGGTCCTGCCAACCCCATGTCCTGAGCCGTTGGAGGTCCCGCAGACTGCTCTTCTGCCGGGGGTCCTGCCAACCCCATGTCCTGTGCCGTTGGAGGTCCCGCAGACTACTCTTCTGCCGGGGGTCCTGCCAACTCCATGTCTGATCCCGTTGGAGGTCCCGCAGACTACTCTTCTGCCGGGGGTCCTGCCAACCCCATGTCCTGAGCCGTTGGAGGTCCCGCAGACTGCTCTTCTGCCGGGGGTCCTGCCAACCCCATGTCCTGTGCCGTTGGAGGTCCCGCAGACTACTCTTCTGCCGGGGGTCCTGCCAACTCCATGTCTGATCCCGTTGGAGGTCCCGCAGACTACTCTTCTGCCGGGGGTCCTGCCAACCCATGTCCTGAGCCGTTGGAGGTCCCGCAGACTGCTCTTCTGCCGGGGGTCCTGCCAACCCCATGTCCTGTGCCGTTGGAGGTCCCGCCGACTGCTCTCCTGCCGGGGGTCCTGACGGTCCTGTGTCCTCTTCCATGGGGGATCTTGCCGACACCGGCTCCTGACCGGCCTCCGGAGCTGTCTGGTCTTCACCCCTCCTCGGACTCTGCCTTGCCCCCGGGCCGTCCGCCCGAGATTCCCTCCATGGACTCTGCCTTGCCCCCGGGCCGTCCGCCCGAATTCCCCTTGTGGAACTCTGCCTTGCCCCCGGGCCGTCCGCCCGAATTCCCCTTTTTGAACTCTGCCTTGCCCCCGGGCCGTCCGCCCGAATTCCCCTTTTTTGAACTCTGCCTTGCCCCCGGGCCGTCCGCCCGTCGGTGAGCCAGAGTATTTTCATTCACGCGTTGTAATTGTTTCTGAAGAAAAAATCGGGCATGTCATTCAAACAATCGTGTTGCCTCTGGCCGGGGTGACTGACTCGGCATCACTTGCATATTTCTTCTCTGTACCGATGTATCACCCCCTCCAAAATATCAACCAACACTGATTTCACTGTGTCCATAAACAGAGACGTCTTGGCCCAAGGAGCAAAATAAGCAGCAGTAGTATTGCAAGATTCGGGTGTCCAGAATGGTGGTGATGATGGTAGTCCAGGAGTTTGTTCCTGGCTGCAACTCGCGGGGGGAGACTTGGTTTTTCTCAGATCCATAGCTAGTTTTCAAACTGTCGTCTTAGTGGGGTCCTTAGTTTTAGATGCTTTGCTGAGTTGAGGGAGGGACTTATTGCGTTGAGTGGGGGGAGTCATCTGTAGAATTGAGAGTTTTTTTCACCAGTATAATGTCCCTCGCCGTTTGAGTCTTTTTTTTTTAAAGTTATTTTTCATCTATCATTTTCAACCAAGCAGCAAGAGGTCAAATTTAAGAATAAGTAATAGTTTGTCACAATTTTACGGGAAATAATCAGAGCGCAATGCCACATCTTAAAGACAGCTTGAACTGGATATATGGTTAGTCTTCAAACATACCGTACGTTCTGCATGTTAGTATATCTGGCCAGACCCTACTGCCGAAGACGCATGCTCTCAATAGGGAAGTCACGCTTTGGGAAGAGGTTTTTCATTTCACAGATCCACCTTGATTCTTGTTGTGCTGGCTGAAGGAAGAGGGACGGGGGAGGAAAATTCAGAGGATGAAGAAGCAGAAAAATTACTTGTTTTGTAAAACGGGCAGCACGTCAGTTTCAAGGAAAAGATGACATCGTGTTTATGCATGACATGCAAAATAGGACCCAAACCTTTGAGAGATGAAAACGGACAAATCTGCTTTAATCAACTGCCAAGTAGTCAAGTCTGCATTTGTGTCTGTTCATTTGTAAAACGTGGAATTCGGTTTCTTTTTAATGACCTAGGTGGATTTTGGCTTTTTTCTCTTGCCAATATACTTTTAGACACACTTTGAGGTATGCAAAACCTTAAAACTAGAACACTGATGGCTGGCTTACGCTGCAAACTTCATCACCTTTTAACAAGAGAGTAAGTATATAAAATGTTATTTTGTCAGCAGAAACAGAGAGAGATGGCAGGAAGGGGGGAGACAGTCTCCCCCCCCCCTTTACAGACACAGTGTTTTAGAGAGAACCCCTCCCCCCTCTGTCTAGTGATAAGATGACAGGAAGGGGGGAGGAGGGGACATGGCCAGGCTCACACACACACACACACACACACACACACACACACACACACACACACACACACACACACACACACACACACACCAAAAGGCCTGACAGCCATAGTAAGAGGAAAGTGTGACAGTAAGGGGGTGTGTGCAGACTAACTTAATCAACACTTTTTGACTAGGAAGGCAAAAGGTGCTTTCTTTGTTCTGATCAGCCCCAATATACATACTCTGTCTGAATACATTGAGAGTTACTTTTGACTCTAACAGTGTTCCACTGGAGTCATAGCTTTCTGAACTTATTTCTTAGCAGCAATTCGGTTTCTTTTTAATGGCCTAGGCGAATTTTGGCTTTTTTTTCTCTTGCCAAGATACTTTTAGACACACTTTGAGGTATGCAAAGCCTTAAAACTAGAACACTGATGGCTGGCTTAGGCTGCAAACTTCATCGCCTTTTTAACAAGAGAGTAAGTATATAAAACGTTATTTTGTATATTTTACATATCAGCAGGAACAGAGACAGATGGCAGGAAGGGGGGAGACAGTCCCCCCCCCACCTTTACAGACACTGGCCATAGTAAGAGGAAAGTGTGACAGTAGGAAGGCAAAAGGTGCTTTCTTTGTTCTGATCAGACCGAATCCGCATACTCTGTCTGAAATACCTGGAGAGTTACTTTTGTTAGAGCTTTCAGAGCTTTCTGAACTTATTTCTTAGCAGCACTGAGCATTTTTGTGTTGTATTGTATACAGTTGAAAGTGCACAGATAAACAGTAAAGCATGGGCGGTAAAAATGTGTCTCCTCAGGCTCTCTAATACACACACAGTCATCTCTCAAACGAGGTGCCTGCCTGCTTTCTAGGACTTTTACAGCCTCTGGCCGACTGCAGGGCCATGGGGTGTTAAGACAGGCACCTATAGCTCAGGAGTGAAGGTCCACACACACACACACACACACACACACACACACACACACACACACACACACACACACACACATATATTTATATACTGTATATACAATTTCAGAATCAAACAAGTATGAGAGCACTCTCATAATAAAGTAACACTATCAGAGACTGGATATTAGGGGTGTTGAAATTAATCATTTCTATGATGCATCGCGTTGCGGACGTGGACGATTCTGCAGTGACAGAACATAATCGATTATAGCGTAGTAATGTTGCTTCCTGATTTTACGGCCGCGTTTTTACAATATATCATGACCGAAAGAACGAGATCGCGGGTACAAGCGGCCGAGATGGGTTTTCTCCGCAGGGTGGCTGGTGTCTCCCTTAGGGATAAGGTGAGAAGTTCGGTCATCCGGGAGGGACTCGGAGTTGAACCGCTCCTCCTTCACGTCGAAAGGAGCCAGTTGAGGTGGTTCGGGCACCTAGTTAGGATGCCACCTGGGCGCCTCCCTAGGGAGGTGTTCCAGGCACGTCCAGCTGGGAAGAGACCAAGGGGTAGACCTAGAACCAGATGGAGGGATTATATCTCTTCTCTGGCCTGGCAGCGCCTTGGGATCCCCCAGTCAGAGCTGGTTGATGTGGCCAGGGAAAAGAAAGTTTGGGGCTCTCTGCTGGAACTGCTACCTCCGCGACCCGACCACGGATAAGCGGGAGAAGATGGATGGATGGATGGCTTTACAATAATTTTTTCTATCACTTTAATATCAAATTGGTCTGTGACGCAGAGATCAGGGAACAGACGTGGCAGCGGCACAGTGACACCACACACACACACACACACCTACACACCTCCTTGGGAGGAAATCAGTGAAGGTCCCCACACCCACACACACACAAACACACACACACACACTTGGGGGCGGGCCCACCTGTCACTTTTTATGCATACTAAGGTGATTGAAACATTTTTTATTATACACCATAAGGCGCAACAGTGGGGGCTTTTCACACCTGTGAATACACATCACCCCCCTCCTATCGACGGATCTCACACCTTCTTGGGATATCACACCTACTTGAGAGCTCACACCTCGATCAAAGGGGAGGCGGGACTTAGCTCATTAGCATAAGTAGGGAGAGGTGTGACCTGTCACAGCACCTGTCACTTTTTATGCATACTAATGTGATTGAAGCGGGAGGAATATTATTACTAATGTGTGGTGTGGCTTCAGCTGACATACGGTACCAATAGAGTTGTTCATCAGTGAGTTCAACAGATGCAGCCACCCCCGCTTGTCCCACAAATAAATTGGTTGTGGCTATGTCCCAAATGGACATAGCCACCTCTGCGTCATACGCATATGCATATCTTTGGTCGTCCATTCTATCATAATTCAGCGTCAGATGGGGAGGATCTGGAGGGGAACCATAAGGCCTGAGGAGGTTAATCCACGGCTTCCATTGTTGAAAAATGGAAAATAGTCCCGGTGTCTTGTCTTGGGGCCGGTCGAGCAACCCCCAGTATATAAGTGGCATACTGAGTTGCTTCTGCTGCAGTGGATTGGGCCAACATTATTTGAGAAGCTGACTTTATGGTTGATAGTGAACAATTGAGGCGAGTGCCATCTGGGAATGATAGTATTAGTCCGTCGGGGGAACAGAGGATGGAGGCATTAGCTTTGATAAGAACATCCCGTCCCATGAGGTTAGCCGGACTTTGGGGTGCCAGAATGTACTGATGAAAAAATAGCTGGCCCGCTATTCTGGTGGTTAATGGCGTAGAGAGCGGTACTTGCTCTATTTCTCCCGAAAACCCTATGACTGAGACTGTATTACTGGACTTGGATGTGTTGAAAACGGGGGAGTTGATAGTTGAATATCTAGCTCCTGAATCAACAAGGAATGGTAATTTTGCGTTTTTTACAGTCATGTTCATGTAAGGATCCGCCAGGCCCGTACATTCAGAGTTCCCTGGGCGACCTCATTGTGGTGGGTAAAAGTCTTGTTCGTACTGGACAAACTGGCCATAGGGAGCAGCCATCGCATTTGGTGCAACGTGACCCTGGTCTTGGTGTTGGGCCTGTGGGGCTGCCTCATGGGGTTTCTGGAAATACTGCATGTCTGCTCTGTACCCTTGTACATGCCCTCTCTGTCCCCCTTGTCCCCGCCCTCCCTGTGGTGGGGTTCCCTGTGGGCACTGCTTGTACCAGTGGTCGGCCTGTCCACAGATGAAGCACACCTTCTGCTGATATTGGTACACTCCTGGAGCTGTTTGAAACCCTCCTCTACCTCTAGCTCTGCCTCTGAACCCGCCCCTCTGTTGCTGAAAACCATTATTGTAGCCATATTGGGGCTGGTTATAGAATGGACCTTGGTTGGGAAAACCCCCTTTTGGGTTTTGCGGCCCCGGTGCCTGCTCTGCTGGCGCCACAGGATGAACAATCAGCTGTTTGGCACTTTTCTTCTCACTTTGAACTGTTTTACGTGCTATTTCTAGCTGAGTACGAAGTAGTTGCACTCTCAGCTCTTCTTCCTCGGTTTTATTCTTTGCGAGTTGTTTGTTAAATTTGCCTAAATGATGGCCCAAATGACGCTCCCATGTATGCGTGGTTAGTAGATCCACTTCTGGGTTGTCCTCCATAAGAGCTTTAATCTCGGCAGGTAATGCTGCCAATATTGCTTTACGGAACATCTGCATAGGTTGGTCACTACTTTCTGGACTACTGTCAGTAGACACTATGTATTGTTGGCGTGACCTGAGCAACATGGTTGCTGCGGCCTCTCCAGGTGTGAACGTGAAAGATAGTGAGCCGTAACCTCCTCCCGTCTGTGGGAAATGTTCTCTCATTGCCAAGCTCAGCAAGCTGTGTATGTTGTTGGAAGAGATAGGCTGGTTATCGGTCATTCTTACTGTTCCTGATCTTTTCTCAACTTTCTTTACGTCATGGCTGGAAGTCTGTTGTGCTAAAATCCTCCTGAAATCTCCAAGGCAGATTGTTTGTCCTACTGACATATCAGCAAACTTTCTCATCCAATGTCTCCCTCCCTCAGTAGGTAGCGGCATTTTGTCAACCAGTGCATGCACATCTCCTAGTGAGAAAGGCTGGTAAGCGGTATTCCCATTGGGGAGCGCCACCAAAGGAGCTTGTAATACTGGAGCAACAAAGGCAAGAGGTGTGGGGTTTTCTGAGGTGTGTTGGGATCTCAAACTCATACGGGAAAGTGCAAGAACCTGTGTAGCAGTCAGTTCAGTGATTGTTCCTGTCATATTTATGTGCTTAACCTTGCTCTTGCACACCCTGTCGTCGACCTCTACCTGTTCTGCTCCAGAGGAACACTCACCACTGTCATTCCTCGATGCCCCTCCCTTGCTGGTGGAGAAATGGCCTGTTTGTGCCTGCCGTTCTTGGAACGGCACGTCACACAAACCGCCCTCATTATTGGGAGAACTGTCACCATACCATTCCCCACCTGTTCGTTGTTGGCTACCACCCTTTTGCTCTCTATTCATTCTGGTCTGACTTTCTCGTTCTATTTCTTCCTTCTCCCGTCTCAGTAATTCTTCCGCTTCCTGGTGATAGTCCCCCTTACTATCCTGACTGTCCTTACTACCATCATCTCTGCTTTTCTCATCAGTTGCTCTCTCTTCCAGTTGCTTTCTGTCATCGTCGGCCCGTGCTTTCTCCTGTCTCTCCCTCTCGTCACATTGTTCTACAATGGCGATCAATTGTTCCGGTGTGGGGCTGCTCTCGCCCTTTTTAATGGAGGTCTTCCTTAAAGGAGTTAGCGAAACATTACCCACCATTTTAAAGTTACCCCCCCTTACACTTGATTTTTCTTGGTCTGACCCAGAGCCCACTGGTGTCAGTGGCATCTGTAGATTATACCTGGGGGGTGCGTTTAGGACAGGGGAAGAGTAAGGAGGCGGTTGTGTAGATATACTGGATAAATCCGGATAAATCAGGGGAGAATGAATTGAGACATACTGATCCTCTACAGTTCCTGTCTGAGACCTCTCTCCTGAACTAGCCTTTTGTGCAGTGCACACGTCATTTACAGCACTGCTGAGAGTTTGTCTCCCCCTGTCTGAGGCAGAGGTGTCCTCTTGAGTCATATCCCTATAAAATCTGATGCGTTTTGCAACATATTGATGTATGTCGTCATCTGTGGGTGGTGGTGTCAGCACGCACGTTTCCTTAATGTCCTGGGGGAACAGAAGAGTGCCAACGTCACTAGAGCGTTGAAACTCCCACCTCTGTGTTTGGGCTGCTACCAGGACTGGCGGATTTTTGACTGGGGGGAGAACAACAATTATCCCCTTCATGACAAGTTCTGCGTTGTGGCAAATCCTCCTCAATTTATCCACCGCCTCTTTCTCTTCCTTTAATTTCTGACGGCCAAATAATCCGGGCTTCTGCTCGTTTAGGTTTCCCAGTTTCTTTACAAGCTGTCGCTCATAAAGATTCAGAGCTGAGCCTAAATTTCCTAGAGTCTCATCTCCTCCCACTCTATCTTCATTTATCATTTTATCATGGAGGAACTTAAGGTCGCCACAAGCCTTCTTCTTGTCTCCATGTTTTGTTCCACTTAGAATCAATCCCTCAATCTGTCCCCATTGTTCTTGGAAACTTCCGGGAATTGGGACTTCTAAATCACTCTTTTGGAACTGCCCTTCCATATTGACTTTGCGTGTATTTATCTGACTAGGTTAATGTGTGTTCACTAGTAATTAGTTATATACTGGACAATGCTTGTCGTCACTCCTAATGTAGTTATTGTATTTATTTAACTGCCCTGCCTTTGTCTAGACGTGTAAATAGTTTGAGTGTATAAACACAATAACAGAAAAGTACCAATAAAGCACTTATATAGTAACAGCGGACTGGCTTATTGAAAGCCAGTTGAGTAGCACTTGAAATGTTTTGGCACTATAAAACCTGATTATAGTTTAATGATCCTGTCTTCTTTGATTGTATGTTCCTGGTGAAACGCAGTTATTATGAGTTGTTTTGGATCAAAGCGCCATCCAAATGTAACGCAATATTGCAAGAAATACTACAAAATACGTCCAGCAGATGGAGCCAACAAACCATACTATTAAGCAATACTTGAACCGCTAGTCTGTCTTTTCTGTGCCACACCCTGTTGGCCACCAGATGGCGGCACCCGACCAGGAATGAGCTCCACCTCACTGAGGGGAGAAATTATTTTGGAAGCAGCAAGCTAAAACTGTGCATCTTTATCTGACTTTCTCCCTTTGTTACTAGTAAATATCCACAGAAAAAATTCCCCGCACAGTCTATTCAGCTTTTATTGTCCGATGCTTATTCCAACAAGTTTAGCAAGCCTCTCAGCGCGCTTCAACACCGTCTTTCAACGATGTGACGCTGACATGGAGTCGTAAGCCAGGCTTACAGAACTCTTTATCGTGACGTTTGGCTTTATAGATTCAACCCCAACACAACAAAGGATAAAGTGAGGCCCGGTCACTTCAGAATGACTTTCTGAAGTTTGCGTTACTCTCCTTTGGATCACTTATAACATAAATAACTCACCTCCAGCTCCTTCGAGCTTTGGATTTGTTATTTTTAGTCAGTCCTATATGGAGAATCAATACTACCATTTAACTACTCCAGACAGTATAGCTGTGGGGACTCTGTATCTCCACTTTTTAAGCCAGGGACTTCAATACCCTTCCGGCTGCAGGAACTCAATATCCTACTTTACAACTAAAACACGTATTTGTATTGTTATCCTAAAAACACTGTGTACACTCTTCCGACAACTTCTAAAATGTGGAATAGGGTCAAATCACAGATTTTGAGTTTAACTGGTATCTGCTTACCTTGTATTTTACAGAGCTCTGTTTTTAGTTGTCAGAAAAGGCTGAGGTGCTATCCCTGGACTTCTTCATCCGCTTGCTGCTGGTGGTCTCTTCCCTGAAACACCCCACTCAGACACGTCGGGTCACCACTTGTTGGAGATTAGGAGGATGTTTAAAACCAACCTCGTCTCCGCGTGTCGTTTGGTAAGCTGGGTAAATTCGTAAAAAGGAAGGGATTAAGAAACACCAGAATGCAAGTTAAACAATAATCTTGTTTTAATGACACAAAGTAACAATACAAATACAAAGGAAGTACTTCCTGCTCTTTCTCCTGTCTTACTCTCTGGTCAGTCTGAAGAAAAAGAGAGCGAACCAAAGGAAAACACAGGCTTTCATACTAAAAACACAGGAGGAGGTGTGTGGATGTTTTCCCCCAGAGGTCATCTTATTGGGAGAGACCAACACATGGCCTGTCGTACCCAATCAGCGCAGGGTTTCCCACACATAGACTATACTTGGGCGGGCCGCCCAGGTATATTAACGGCCGCCCAAGTATATTTCGCGACCCATTTAGGTATTTTAATTTTTAATTTTAATTTTTTTAAATAATAATTATTATTATTTTTATTTTTTTTATTCGTCCGTGACCACGACGCCATCTGCGATCGATTAACTTGTGGACAATGATCCCTCGCTCCCTTGCTCTGATCTCGCCTCCTTCTGGCCTGTTAAGTGGCCTGCCTCACACAGGGTGACTGGCTGTCTACATGATGGCCTGTGGCCTGCCGACATGGCCACTGTCATACAGATCATAAATCAAAGCCCTTGATTGGTCTCTGTGTGTCATTCAAGCTCGGGATAACCTCAGCTCAGTTGAGGTAAAGGACTCTAAGTGTTTAGATAGTTAACTTAGTCTAAGTTCTCAGTGGGTCTCAAACGGTGTGGTCACCATTTATGTAAACACATATTTCCATTTGAGAGGGTAGTGATTGGTCTAATGGATAGTGAGGTGGGCTGAAGATCGGAAGGCTGTGAGTTCATTCTAGTTTGCCCTTTAGTAAGGCACTTAGCCCTTAGTTACTCCAGGGAGAATGTCTCTGTAATCGGTCAGAATAAGTCGCTTTGGATAAAAGCGTCAGCTAAATGAAATGTCATGTAATGTGATAGTAAAATATGCATGAATAAATAAATAAAAAGTTAACTAGGTGAAAAAAGGTAAGATACACTTTTAAAACTTGTTGAGAGCTAAAACTAGGAGAGAGGAGAGAGACAGGAGAGGCTGGTTCAGGAGCACAGACACACTCATAACTATAAGTTTCAGTGTTTTTTTCATATTGGAAATGGTATGTTATTGGTTATGGCCATGATTTTATGATTATTGAAATGTATACAGTTCTGTTTAATATAGGTGTTTCCATAGATCTAGTCTCTTTATTTTCCCCTCAAAAAGCACCAGATTGATGCATTTAACTCAAATTAAAATCTTACCGGGGGAGCATGCCCCCGGACCCCCCTAGAGGATTTGAGGTCGACCCCCACTTATAATCACATGGATAGGTTCCTAAATACATTTATAAATACTTTTTTTTTTAAAATAGTAACCCATTTCCATATGTTTATGTGTGGGTAGTAGATTTAAACTATAGGGCTATCATTATGGGCCCTGCCTGTACCTGTTCGCTCTGCCATCGTGTGAATGGTCTGCTAACAAGCGAGCAACAGAAAGGTTAATGTTGTTGCACGTCACCTCAACCCCCCATCCCCCCCCCCCGCTACCACCACCCCCCAAGTATATTTCAGATCTGTGGGAAACACTGCGCGACACAGCAGAAGAAACCCGGAAACAAAAAGTCTCTTTCAGTTTGACGAAAACCAGACACCTTTTGGTGTCTGGAACGAACCTGCTCTAAACAACAAGTTTCCTTATCTTATTTCACATCTTGCAGCCAGCACACACACATCCCCTTTATGGCTCTTTGTTCCTGTGTCCATCTTCCCACCCTCAGGTTACCACACACAAGTTAAAAGTATGTTTTAAGATATAGTTGTTATAGTTGGCTAAATATACGTAATACATGTAAATCACTTTCATATCAATAATAACGAGGAACACATTACCTATGCTCTTAAGCAGTATTAGAGATGCTTTTCAAATGGTCAAACTTCACACAGGCCCAATATAGAGAACACACTCATTTGTCCTGCAGCCTTTCCAGCCATTTGAGCTATTGTTCACATCTTTACTTCAATTAAAAGGTTTCACATTGCATATTTCCAGCTTCCTTTACACATACTGTTATTATTAATACAAAGTAATCAACCACACACATCTATTTAAAAAAAGTAGATTTCCCTGATAATTGACATGCTGAAAATCTTAAGAAGAATGTCCCCTCCCCCAGCTTTCTCGTCCCTGTCATAAAAGCTGCTTCTATTTCATATAGAGTAATAAAACATGTTTAAGCTAATTTCTCCACAATGTTTGTAGGCATTTAGTGAAAGAATAAAAACAGAGGTATAGTTGAACAGTAATCATGCAGCACATATATTTACTGCAATGAAAACACACACATTTGCCCTAAGCATGTGTAACGCACCCTCTTCTTTTATACGGGAAACATTCCAGAGTTTTGGAGCTATCCTCAAACAAGGATGTTCCCTGCTCACATCCCTCTCTAAACACAAAGACTTCACCTCAATATATTGGGGAGGAAACATATACTTTGTCCCTTCAAATTTAACACACATGAATATATATAAGGTGACATTAAAATGAATATACCAGATTTAACTTTCCTGCCATAACACGTTACTTTAATACTTCAAATAATTCAAATCATACTTCAATTGCCAACATATTTAAGAAATGTCAGATATATAAAAATAAGCCTAAATATTCTTTTACTATCAAAGTCTAAAGCTAGACCTAAGCTGAACAGTTTTGGTAATGGACAATTTAATCTAAAAACAAAACCAAATTGGACTTGTGTTCTTGTTATTTGTTCTTCAACATACATTAGTAAATACCTTGTAAAGTTATTCACAATATAACTAACCCTCTCTAGGATATCAACTCCATTCATCTTTAACCAGATACTATTTCCCTTTGTATGTTTAGTTCATGATAATAATGGTATTACGACCACAAATTATTATGTGTGACATAATAATCAGATGTCTTGTTTGCCAAACAAGGATATTAAACTTTTAATCTTTTCAGTATTCCAGACCATCATTAAACAATCAGCCTCCTTTCCTAAACACTAAGCATATTGTTCTACACCACCTTCTGATAAACTCTTGCACAGTTATGCTGTAAAATCATTGCATGATTTCTTCAGAGTCTGAACAGACTGAGACCAGCCTGTCTCTTGATCTTGTCCTAATGAGAACAGTCAATGATTAATTGTCCTCTTTAGCTGTAGTCAGTGGCAGGGTCCCCAAAAATCTAGAACCGACCCTGGTCAGTGGGCTTCAAGGAAACTCTTTCTGGCATTGGGATGAGGGAAGGAATCACTTAGCAGACACACGTTGTCCTCTGTACAGCAGAAATCCCCCCAAAACCACAGTACCTCTTCACACCGCTGTTGCCTTGACAACGAGGCACAAGCAAACTGTCAATACCTCCTCAGAGATGCGTTCTTTGCACACTTCTTCTGTTTGCAGTGAGCAACACCTTACCAACACACTGATTCAGAGTACAACCCAAAGATGGCGCACAACTATCCAATGCTGCTGTAATCGCAGCAAATCAGCTACTAGAGAAAGACTCAACTTAAATCTCTCCCGCAGCGGGTTACAAAATAAAACGGCTGAGTGTATATGGTCAGGCATGCTGAAACATGTGAATGTTAACACAAACTAACGGTGGCAGTCCACCTATTCTTCATTACTTCAGTTCTAAGTTAATAGGCAAAACAAAGACACCCTCCTTAACCACTATAGATTCATCTCTAATCTACTTAAATTTGAATCCCAAAAGGTATTAATTCTCCACCTTGATCCATTTCTACATCAAAGTACATCAACATACCAACTGATGATTTATTTCAAAAACATGAAGGATGACAGTTCTCATAAAACACTATTCTCTTTACTCCAGTACTAAGTCAGATGAGCAAAACAAGGAAACTCTCCCTAACCACTATAGATTAATCTTTTATCTACTTGGTTATTCTATTCACTTTCAAATTGTTTATCTAAGTTGTGTTACAAGCATGGTGAGGTTGTAACAGAATACACAAATAACTGTATTCATTCCGCGCCGTATTTGAAAACTGTAATGAATTAAAATCAATGTTTAACGACGTGATATAAGTTAAATATATTGTTAAGCTAATTACTGTTTTGTTGTGAAGGCATCTCTGGTGAACAGCGGCCTGTGGCTTTTATTTTGAAAGGCCATTCCGGAAATATACTCCGTAATGTGAACAGTGAGTTTGACCTCTAGAAACACGGAAAGTTACGATAACAATCGTTCTAATGCATTAAATAAAGTCATGAAAGAGACAAGGAGGGGACAAGGCGTGTGGAAGTAAGCAATGAACTGAAAATGCCACAAATCCTCTGTTTTAACGTGATGACGGCATAGACGTCGGAACTAGGGGTGCGGGGGGTGCGGCAGCACCCCCTCCCGTCAGCCTCAGGAATCACAGGATTAGCCTACGTTAAAAAAATAAAAATAAAGATTCTGAATTTAAACTCAATTTGTCTGACTTACATGTATTTCTTAATACAGATCTTTTGATGTGATATGCACCCTGCCTGGCTCAATACAGCAGCCTGGCTGGCATGGCATAGCTGTTGCTATGCAGACTGCATCTGACAGCTCACTGTGACGTTGGCCTATGTGTAAAAAAAAAAAAAAAAAAGTAGCGGGAATTTTTTTTATGTTTGCTGTGTTCGCGGCTCTCATTTGTTTTTAGCATATGCATAGGCTACATGATTTGAGTTCAACTACGCCAGCTAGAACTAGCCTATGTCTCAAAAACGAATTTCAGATTTTTTTACAAATCCGCCCGACCCAGCTAAACGTCCGAGAGAGACACCTAGAGGCTGTGTGCCAGCAACCGGACAGCAGCAGCAGGCAGCCGAAGGGCCCGGCGGCCCTCGGCCTCGTCCTCCCTCCCCAGCGCCACCACCAGCACCCGGTGCTAGCCAAGAAGAGGCAATATCATGCAAACCACCACAGGATTACAATTTTCCTGCCAAGAAGTTGGGTGAGAACTTCACTCGTTCCTGCAAGGCCGCCTGGTTCAGAGAGTGGCCGTGGCTGGAATACATCGCGGTCAGTGATGGCATTGTGTGTGGTGTGTGCAGGTCAGCTGTCAAGCGCAAGTTGGTCGGGTCAGAACAAGCTGACAGTCCGTTTTTGAAAGATACGGGCTTTTCAAACTGGAGAAAAGCAAAGGAGAAAATCAGAGACCACGAGAAAACACGCATTCATTTAGATGCGACTCAAAGATTGGCTGCATTGAAAACTACGTCAATTAATGCGCTTTTGTCTGAGGCTGCTGCTAAAGAACAAATAACAGCCCGGAAAATGCTGGAGCTCGTTTTCAGCAGCGTGAGATTCCTGGGGCGCCAGGGACTCCCTCTGAGAGGAGCTGCAAATCGGGATGGGGTGTTGTGGCAGCTAGTGGTCGAGAGGGTACGCGCTGATCCTGACCTGCAAAACTGGATGAAGAGGAGGGACAATTGGATGTCGGGCAGCATCCAGAATGAAGTTCTGGAGCTGTTTGCCCATGACATCCAGAGGAAAATCGGAGCCAAAGCATCCGAAAGTCCTTTTTTCGGCTTAACTGCTGATGGGACCACCGACGTCAGTGGAAAAGAACAGTTCTCATGCAGTATACAATTTGCAGATGACAATCTTGAAGTCCAGAATTTCTTTCTGGGCTTTTACAACGCTCCAGACACAACCGCCGAGATGCTTTTTCTGTGCATTAAAGATGTCCTTGTTCGGCTAAATCTGCCGCTGGAGAAGCTGAAAGGCTACTGTTTTGATGGAGCCAGCAACATGTCAGGGAGGTTCAAGGGAGTGCAGGCAAGATTAAAGGAAACATGTCCTGACTCCTTGTTTGTCCACTGCGCAAACCACTCTCTGGATTTAGTGTTGCAAGAAGTGGCAAAAGAAGTGCGCCTTGTTGCCGATACACTGAACTTTGTTCGGGAAGTCACAGTTGTGATTAATGATTCAGCAAAGAGAAAAACGTTATACCAGTCTCTTTTTGGATGTGGAGAAGTGATCAACCTGCTTGCCCTGTGCCCAACTCGGTGGTGCGTCAGAGTTGTGGCACTGTCACGGTTGCTGGCATGCTATGGAGAGATGCTGCAGACATTTAGGACCTTGGAGAGTGACAGGATTGTCAAGGGGGAGACGCGTGCCAAAGTGGCAGGATTGCTCAAAAAGGGCACCACTACGCGCACAGTCTTTGGTTTGTTTGCCTGCGTTACCATGTTTACGCCATGTGAATCCATGGCTCGGTCACTGCAAGGCACCAAAGTCACAGCCCTTGGATCAATGGAAGCTGCCAAACTTCTTTGCCAGCGACTGAACACACTCAGACAAGATGACACCTTCGCTGACCTTGTGGCCAAGACCAAACAATACACAGAGCGCTACAACTTGAAGCCTCCTCATCCAGTGCGCACCAGCAAGACCCCAGCGCGTTTTCGCCATACAGCGGAGGAGGAGGAACGGGAGTTGGAGAACGAGGGTAAATAAATAGGCCTAAATAAATAAATAAATAATGCCAACAGTATTTTAAAATTAATCATAAAGCTCATCGGTCTGTAATGTTGAAAGAATGCAACAAATACGCACACAGAGCGTGCTCTCCAGCATTTGTGGACAGATTTGATCTATCCATAGAAAACGATATCATAGTTCATAATAATGTACTACATCCATGTACGCTTATTTGCGAAATTAGCCTGCAATTAATAATTCATTACAACGGTATCAACTGACTAAATAACGTAGAGGCCTACTTTCATAACAAACCATATTCATAATTTGAATTTAAATTGAAAATTTAAGGTTGACCCACCCAGCTTAAATAGGCAGCCCATATGGAAACTATTTGTTGGTTGTTGTTTAACTGTTATATTTAACTATTAAAGAATATCCAAGCCTGTGGAAGAGGGAATTGTTTGAGGCCCTGGACTTGGTGCGCACAGAGGTGGAGCGGCGCTTTGACCAGGAAGGACTCCGCGTAGCTGCAGGGCGAGAGCAGGCAGTTCTACAGGCGGCCCAAGGGAAACGAGTGGATGTGGGTTCCCTGGAACTGACTTCCTTTTCAAGAGAGCAGCTAAGCCTTGAGCTGGACATCCTGAGCGACGTGTGTAGGGGGCGAGAAGTGAAAACCATTCAGGATGTATTGGCCATTCTGCACACCTTGCAGCCCCAATCCCGCTCCATGCTGTCGGAAGCGGAGAGGCTCATAAAGCTCTGTCTGGCTCTGCCCATTTCTGTCGCGGCATCCGAGCGCTCGTTCTCGGCGTTGCGCAGGTTGAAAACGTGGCTGCGCAATACTATTAAGCAGGAGAGACTCACTCATTTGGCCATTATGAATGCGCATAGCGACCTTCTCGATGAATGCGATGTCTCGACCCTGCTTAAAGAATTTATCAGCAGAACAACGGAGAGAAGGTCTACTTTTGGAACAGTTTAAAAGCCCTTACGAGCGCAAAGTAAACCGTTATTTTTCTGAATGTTCCATTAGGCCTATGTTCGTAAAGGCTGTATTATTCTGTTGATTTTCTGAATGCTGTAGGCCTATGTTATCGCCTATTAGGCTACAGTATATTCCTTAATAAAGGCTTGATTAATTCATTAATTCATTTTGTTTCATACATTTTCGTAACAATTAAGATGCTGCGTGTGTTTATGTAGCCTATATCTGTTATGTATAGGCCTAGGCTATTAGGCCTACGTGTCGAGTTCGTTAATCATTGATAGTGTGAGTTTCCCCCCCGACCCTCCCAGCAAAAATCCCGCACCCCCCCCCCCAGAAAATAGTTCCGACGTCCCTGGATGACGGACATTAAAAACCGAAGCGGGCATACAGCACCCCTGTCGGTCACCCCTTCTAACTGACAAGCGTTCAAAAACCCTTCTGCTTATCACTTACTACTTTTTGTTTTATTCATAACCTAAAAATACAATTGAGGTGAATAGCTTGCGTTTTCCTACTTTAAACAACCATCAAATGAGAGTCACTATTGTATGATAAATACTACTCCCCAATAACATTTATAATATATATATTTCTTACATTGAGTTCGTTATTTCATGTCTAACAAATTCTCCTCTGTCTATGTCTAATCTAGGTGGAATCCACTATTATATTTAATTTTTATAGACATTAATCTTTCTATGAACGTCATATAGGCTACTCAGTGAACCACTTTTTACTTTCCCTTAATAACGTTACTGTATGTAATATAATTTTTTCCTTGAAATATAATTAAGTACAATCCTTAGTTAATGACAAATACCATGAAATTCACAATGTAATGCAATGGTACCAATCAGTTCTCAAAACCTCATAAAAACCACAATGTGACGTCTGTATCCTACAAAACTATGCTAAAAACAACAAATTATAGTTTCTTATTTATTTCAATATATCTACTACATCAAATCACACATTGATCTATTAATTTTCAATGTATTCACTCCAATTTCAGATCACTCGATCTTTCACTCCTTATTTTAAACTCACTCCGCAGCCTTCTTTCAGGCATTTAGACGAAAGAACAGGCAGACACACTCCGGGCTGCTGCTCTTCGAGAGAAGGGGGGGTAACTTTCACAGACAAAGACAAGCACACACACCGGCTGTGTTCTCAGCCTTTTCAGGAGAAGGGGGGCTTCTTTCAACAATTGATGACTATGGTATTACCAAAACATTTATCAACATAAAACAAGACCTTTACTAATCAACAGTGTTGGGTGTAACGCGTTACAAAACTAACGCAGTTACAGTAATATATTACTTTTTGCTGTAACGAAGTAATGTAACGCATTAGCTACTAATGAAATGTGGGTAATATATTACCCGTTACAATTCTTAGTAACGCAGTTACAACACATTTTAACCCGACATTAAATGGTGTTTTGTTTTTTAAGAATGTACTAACATAGCGAGACATTCCGACACCGGACAAATTGTGCGGGTAGATTAGTAAACCTGGTGTTTCCCCTTCAGGCTTCGCGTCGAGATCTTCGGGGAAGTTGAACGTTATGCAACCATTCAAAAAAGAGAACGTAGCGAAAAATACAAACAACAAATTGTGTCAGGTGCGCGTGACCTGCTCCGCTGCGCGTGTATCATTTCCAAAGTGCTTCCACAGCAGTGACACACATCTGATCTGTGGATAATCATTTATACGCAAATTATTAAAGCAACCATCACTAAACGCCAGCAACACTGCATCTACTGCAGACAGTAGCAACAGGTCAGATGCGGACATCACGTTACCCTCCATTGTGGACACTAGCTTACTCCCGCCTGACTCGCCGGCCCCGGAGCAGCAGTCTTCGTCGCCCGAAACTACGCCGCCCCTCTGCGGCCCGCAGGTGCATGTATATCTAAACAACTACCCGCCTGTACAGTGGGGTAAGGCGGTCATTTTGCAGCTTGTGGTATAAAAATAGACAATGGCTAGAATATTCATGTGAAAATAGTACCATATTGTGACATGCCTGTAGAAATGTTGAGTCAAAAATAATGCATACAATAGCACAGATGCCTTCACCACGAATGGCTACAAAAATATCTCATATCCCAAGCTTATTATCAACGAGCTGATGTTGCAGCTGAAATGTTCTCCAAGTCACAAAGTCAACCTTACATGATGATGTGATACCAGTTTTCAAGCACAGTAAATATTCTCTTCCCAGCGTATATGATGGGACTGTTAAATATGTTCTTTATTCTCGCGTCCAGGAGAGAAGCTTTAAAATGAGACTAAATGGAGTCTCTGAAAAGATTCAAATGGGATACTTTAATTAAAAAAGGCGCGGTAGTGTTACAGACAGAATATTGTTCCGGCAGAAAACAGCTGTGATCTGGTTCTCCTGAGCAAGAAGAAGACAGCGGATCTCTCCTCCGGCGCTGCTATATATATCCTCTGCTGGCTCCTCCCCGCCAGCCGGCTCACCTCGTCTCCAATGTCCGTTATTGCATTTAAACAGAGGATAGGTTCTTTTCACATTCAATATATGCTTAACACGCCGTTTCTCCTCATATTATCTTTCATCACTTTTCATTTAACACATTCTAAACGCTGTAATCAATACTCTAAACAATACTTCTCGGCTCGTTTGGTTTCCGGTCATTCCGGATGTTGCCACTTGCTACTCTCGTCTGTAAACAATAATGTATTCAAATAAACTGTACTTTCATTTAATATTCAACATGGTAGTATCTCGACATCTATCGTTGTAGTGTTAAATCAGTAGGTTTCGGTTTTCACCACACCAAGTCATTTCGCTTCTCAATTCACCTCTTTAGGAAATCGTATATTAGCCACATGCTACATGCTAACCGTAGATGAAGGATTTTCAGAATAAAAGCTTAACTGCTTGTGCACAAGAATTTCTGGTTTTTCAGTATAAAAGAGCGTTTAAACTGACGGTATGTTTAAGCTACATTATACCATCAAAACATTGATTTTAATTTCTAACAGGACCAAGGTGATGATGTAGTAGGCTACATGGTTTTAATAATACTTTTGCCTTTCAATGTTTGCCATTTCAAACCATGAGCATGGTTTAAATAATATGTGCCTTGATTTACAATATGTTAACCTTCATTATAGTCCTTGACAGCGGTCTGTACTGCTGTATTAACAACGTGTCACATGTTAAGAATTTACAATCAGAATCGAGTATTCAACTAAGCCGTGTAATACAAGTTGTTAGTAGCCTTAAGGGCCTACACAGTTGTTATGCTATACCACATTGCCCTTCACTGGATGCATAATGAGCTGCACTAAACTACATTTTAGCATTTAAAATACCTAGCTATTCTTTTGCGGTTATTTTGGTGAAAGTAACTAAAAAGTAACTAAAGTAGTGTAACTCATTACATTTCAGAGACATTAATATTGTAATTAGGGCCGGGACTTTAACGCGTTAATTAAGATTAATTAATTACACAAAAATTAACGCGTTATAAAAATTAACGCATTTTAATCGCACTTATTTTTGCACCGCGGAACGTTTCTCACTGGCTGAGTTTCAGGGGTACCGATTATACTGGAGCACCAACTAACGTTCGTGACTTCAGAGAACAACAAACCACAGTGAACAATAGTCAAACATGAACAAAGAAGCTGATGAGACCGCTTTGGTTGGCCCCGTGGATGGGACATTTTGTTTTAAAAAACGGACGGATGGAAGCGTCGATAAGAGCACGGTTGTTTGCAAATTATGCAAAAAGGAATTTGCATATCACCGCAGCACATCAAGCCTCAAGTATCCCCTCAATGCAAAACCTATAGCAGCTAGCGTGGAAGCTAGCGTGGACGTTAGCCGACTCGGAGTACAAGGACCCACACCCAATTCGCGTTGATCAAACAGTGGCCTATGCAACAGAGATTTTATTTTTCATCAGGATATTGGAAGAATAGGAGGGATTGAGGTCAATCACTGGCACTTTTTTTATTTTATTTTAAATGGTACAGTACACTTTATGTTGAACTATTTATTATGTTCTTGGTGCAACTGGCACTTTATGTTGAACTGTTTATTGTTTTGGCCAAGGTTATTGAGACAGTTGGACTGAAATGTATTAGATTTTTTAAATCAACTGTTGGTAAATCAATAAAGTCTGTTATGGCCTCTGAAGCAACAGAGAGATGTTTTCTAATAGTCAGGGTTTCCAATGTTCTGAATGTACTTGAAAGTATTGTGTTTTACTTTAAAAACAAAGTGTTATAGTTTACAGAAGGTCTACCTACCTATAGGCTACCTGAATCTCTGAAATGTACTATATTCCTAAATATGCTATTGCTACACTTTATGGCAAAAATTGCACTTTTCTGTAGGTCTTGGTTAAGTACCATCTTGAAAAAAATAAACAATGTTTTGTTGCTTAAGCTTATGTATTCAGTCATTATTCAATGGTATACTAAAATCCATGTGAAAAAAATTGCTTCTCACTGTTCTCAGGTCAAATATTTATATGTGATTAAAAATTTGATTAATTGCGATTAATTAATTACAAAGCCTGTAATTAATTAGATTAATTTTTTTAATCGAGTCCCGGCCCTAATATAGACATCTACTTTTTTTGTGCCCCACCACTTTTGTACATATAAAAACGCCAGTGCGAACACAGGATTTGGCTGTCTACAAATAAAGACGGCTCATTTTAATTCTCCCTAAATATATTGAGGCTGAACCTGAACTTTGAATTCTCTGCTCCCATCATAATCTTGGCGATCTTGTTAAAATTGTGAATGCAGAATTAAAAATACTATGTAACTGGTTTGCAGTTAATAAATGATCCCTTAATGTGGCCAAAAAAAAGTACATGTTATTCATTACAAAGTCTGAGAGTAGAAATGACTGCATTATACGGATTTGCAATACAGAGATAGAAGAAGTTAGTGCATCTACATTTTTAGGACTGCTTGTTGACGAAAAACTCAATTGGAAGCACCATATAAATTCTGTACAGACTAAACTGTCAAAATCAATAGGTATTTTGTATCATACTAAGAACATTCTAGAAGAAAATATACTCTTTATAACAGTCTATTTATCCCTTACCTTTACTACTGCTCCGAAATATGGGGAAACACGTACTCAACAAATCTACAAAAAATAATAACATCCCAAAAAAAAGAATTACGAATGGTCTGTGGTGTTGGTAAATATGAACACACAACTCCCATTTTAAAAAAAACTCAATCTATTCAAATGTGTTGAGATAGTACAGCTTAAAACAGTACTGATTATGCACAACATTTTCCATAAGAAAATGCCTAATAACATTCAAAAGCAGTTCCAAACCACAGCGTTAACATATCAATGTAAAAAAAGTCACTTGAAAATAAGTGTTCACAATCTTTATATGCAATTATGCATATATTATTATTATTAGTATTCATTTGCCAAGTACATGTGTACCTATGTATATATAGTATCATAATTTCCAAAAAATATAGTTGAAACTGCTATTGACATGTGCAGAAAATGACCCTATATCTAGTTTTCGTATATACATAAATGCATATATATATATATATATGCATTTATTGTGTTCCTGCCCTAACTTTTATTACATTTTTTCTCCTGTTTTCTTTATTTCTTTGTATTCCTTCATTTCTATATGTTTTTGACGCAATAATGCCGCTGTATTAGGATGATGCACAGGAGGGCTACTTTCCACAAGCTATGCTTCAGCCCTCCCGCTTCTACTAATTTTGTTCATCTTTGTGTGTATGAATTAAACTTTTTTTGTTTTTCGGATGAATAAAAAAAAAAATACTTTTCAGCTCGGGGGCCCCCTAGTGGCCCCCGCATAGTCCACCTATAGGAAGAAACGGCCCTGTTTTCAGTTGTGTGTGTGTGTGTGTGTGTGTGTGTGTGTGTGTGTGTGTGTGTGTGTGTGTGTGTGTGTGTGTGTGTGTGTGTGTGTGTGTGTGTGTGTGTGTGTGAGGTGTTCAGTAGTGAATGTGAGAGGATTTCAGTAGTGTGTGTGCAAGGCCAGATGTTTTCAGTAGTGTGTGTGTGAGGTGAGTTTACATTTTGGCCTACACGGCCCTTCATAGTTCACGATCGTCGGCACACTGATCACACTTTTTTTTTTAAATGGCACTTCATATCAAAAAGGGTGCCGACCCCTGGTTTAGCTGATCAACAACTCAGTTTACCTTGGGGAATCTGCTTGGGAGACCATTAGACAAGGATTCAGTCTGTTAACAAATGTACTGAAGAGCAACCATAATTATAGAGAGTATTTTGTGTTTAAAAAAAGAAGTTTATTTTTCACACCGGTCTACTGCTTAGCAATCCTGTCCGATAGATGGCGGTAATGCCCTATTCGTTGTTTGCTAACCGCCATTAAAGCTCATAGAAGAAGACCCACTCGCCTGCTACAGTGCACGCCGCAAAAGGCATCTTTATGATATATCCCACTATAACGTTAACGACACCGAAGTCTGAAAAACGGAGCATGCCTTTGCCCGTGCAAGTGTTTAACTTTCAGGTAAGTCTTAACCGTCGCTTTGTTAATCATTTACAACTAGCCAGTCGTACTGGAGACTGAACATGATGGATCTTCATTGGCTATGGTGTAACCTTAGCTAGCTAAAGCTAAACTGTAAGCTACGTTCCAGTTCATTTTTAAATTCATCATTTAAGAGCACGCAATACCACCGTCATCATGCGGGATGATGTATATGATTTATATGCAGACATTAATTTAATAATAACCTTAATGTTAACATTTAAATGTATTGCTAACTTCCAGTGCATTCTAATATGACGCTCAGTTGAGAAACACGAATAAATAATAACGTTGACATTATTTAACACTGTGGGCTAGTTTGAGGAATTACCCTTACACTTCTGTAAAACGATAAACCATGTATGTATTTTGGTAAAACATTTGCGATTGAGTTTAGAACTGCAGGCTTAACAGCCGACTGAAGGCCTCCATTGGCTTATAACATAATGACGAATTTAGCATTTTTGTTCACTTCACCAGCAAAACAACTAATAAAGCTAACCTGTAGTTACTGGTGTACACGTATCCTACATTTGGTTCGTCAGCAAAGCAAAACATAACATAGACTGAAGAACAGTTTGTGTTTATCATTGTAGCCTGTAGCTAACGAAAGCTAGCATTGACAAGCCAACTTCCTGTTGTTAGCAGTTTGTCACATTAGCTTTAAGCTAACTGTAGGGCGGCTGATGAAGTTTTAGCGCTCTATCAAGATTCAAGATATGTTACTGTCATGTGTACAGGATAACAGGCAGATGCACTGTGCGAAGACATTCTTACACTCAGCTCTACACACTTAAATATTAAGAAAATATATACAGATATTATATAAGAACATTTTCAAATGTGAGCTGACATACATTAATAAAGAAAGAAGGTTAAATAAGTTGTGTGCAATTCCTGTCCCAGGAATGCATGATGTGCTGCATAATAAAAATAAAGATATATAAACAGCAGGGCAGGGTATGGTATATACATATATTCATAGGAATACATATTGTGAAACAATATAGTGACAGAGTTAGTGCTCATGGTCATGACTAGGATAATGTGACCATTTCCTTTTGAGGTGTCGCATAGAAAACATACAAAAAAATAAAATAGTTGGTTTGATAAGAAGAAACTTAATATTGATAAAAATGAAATTAACAATCCTTTGGAACCGTTTGACAAACTCAAAATGAACAAGTATCTTATGATAAATGATTAAGAAATTGATAGAGTATCTTAATTGTTATAAATAGAGGATACTATATACTGTACAACATATTGTGGGGACATGTGGGGATATAGATACAAATAAATAATATTCACCCCATAATAATTGTAAATAAAATCATGTATAAAGAGCTTACAAACACACATTGCTTGACTTCAATTCAGTATGAACCATGTGATCGGGATCATCATCAAAGGACAATAAAACAATGCATAACAGTATCCAAAAGCTAATGTCTGAAAGGAATGTGTGTGTTCAGGGATCAATTAGTTAGGACTACTGCAACATGTCCTCATGTTACAGTCACACGTTTTAATGTAGTTAATGACTGCAGGGAGGAAAATGAGATGTATAACATGTATTAAGTTTAAAGAAATGTTTAAATACAATTTATTGAATGGGCATGAGATGGATGAACTGTCGTAGTAAGACAGGGTTTTTTATATTATGAATGTTTTTATTTGTATTTGCGTTTTCTGTTTTGATTTGGTTCAGTTGTGATGGTGAATGTTTTTATTTATTGAAAATATCAAAAAAGGGTATTCACTTGTTCGACATACAATGATGTTTGTTGTTCAGAGTTTGTTGTAGATTATATAGGGTTGCAAAGGGGCGGAACATTTACGGAAAGTTTCCATGGGGAATTTTGGAAATATTCAATGCAAAATTAAACAAAACATGACATTTCAACAGATTTTTTTTTTTTTTTCTTTTAATCTTTTTTTATGTAGAACAGAACAAGTTTTAATTATTTTATTGAACAATTATTTGTTTCATTGAAGAACGAAAACAGGAATGTTGAGTTAAATATTACTCATCCCCCCCAACCCCACTCATTAAAAACTGAACAAAAATGCACCCCCATCCAAAAATCCCCACCAAGTCCCATTCAAAATGTTAAATGAAAAGAGCCCTTCTCCCTCCAAACAGTCCCATTAAACATGCACATCTTCCTTCAAGCAATCCTCTGCATTTTTGCTAAACCCTTTCAGTCAACGGGCTCTTCCTGGGCCTCATCAACAACACCTCTTCAGTGTCACTGTCCAGCCTTGTTGAGGATGGCTCTGTGTCAGGCTCAAAGAGCCTTAGGTTTGCCCGAATGCCAACCAGTTTTTCCACTCTCACATTTGTGAGCCTGTTGCAAACCTTTGTGTGGTCTCAATAGCCATGCAGTAAGCAGTGTGCTATGGTGTGGATATTCAAGTGTACTTGAATGGCACCTGTTTGTTTTAGTCAAGATTATGCTAACATATACTTTCCCCAACTATATTGAAGTTCCCTATGAAGAGCCAACCTTCAATTTTGAAAATTCCCAGTTTATTCCCATAAATCCCCATTAATTCCCTCGGAAAGTTTCCATCTTTGAAAATTCCCGGAATTTTGCAACCCTAACCCCTCGATTCCACCAGGTCCGTCTGCGTTGCGTCACGGCTGCGGCCTCCTCCGGCGTCATACCCTACCGGGCGCGTTTCAGAAGCATTTCAGAAACTGAGCGTCTTGCCTGCCGGCTCGCAGTTTTTGTTGATTTGTACATATTTCCTGGACAGGCTACTTTGTACAGACAAAGTTAATAGTACTTGTAATATTCCAGTTATAAACGACATGAATCAAATATGTGTTGCTGTATTTTAGTGGTAACAAAATGCATTCAACGTCATAATCAGTGGTGTAGTGGGGATTTTTTTACTGGGTGGACGGGGCGGGTGTGAGGGGGTGGTGCAATTTACATGATGCCGTTTAGACAATATAATAACAAAGGGCGGTGCCGGCTGTCAGTGAACCGATCCGGCCTTTCTGCGCGACTGTCACTCAAATGCGGGACATACTTCCTATTTGTGGGACGCGGGACAAATAATAAAAATGCTGTGTGCACTCCCACAGTGCGGGACACCTGGTCACCCTACACACACACACACACACACACGGTGCTGCCCCACACACGCACGCACGCGCGCTTCAAATCAAGTTGCATAAATGCTTGAGCTACGTTTTTATTATAATTACTGTGAAATCTGCCCATTAGGTTTTCGTCATTATTACAACAAATACACACTTGCAACTGATAACACTGGCAATGATTTTAGATTTATTAGACTATTAAAAAAAGAAATCACGCTTCAAATAAGTGGGGGTACGGCGAACCCCCGCGTCCAACGCCCACTACACCACTGATCATAATTATTCTATATATATATATATATATATATATATATATATATATATATATAGAATAATTATGATGTTGTATGCATTTTTGCCATAATCGAGCAGCCCTAGCTCGAAGTGCACCAGATAAAAGCATTTTACTTTAAAATGTTCAAAAAAATCTTCTCGGGGGGGGGGGGGCAGACCCCCGGAACCCCCTAGAGGATGTTGACGTCCACCCCCCAATTCAAACATGTTCATACTGAATAGAATACACTTGAAGCCATTTTGACGTATATTACCTATGTCAATAAGTTTCTGTTTTTGTAGTATATTTGTCTTTTGTAGAGATTTTTCATTTATTCTTTATATATGAAATCTCGCCTAGGGCAGCAAATTCTCTAGAACCAGCCCTGGTACTAGGCCTCAAGAGCCTTTCTTATGCTGGCAGACACATAGAAACAAATTGGAGGTGCGCACTTCGCATGTGCACACACTAAAACATTCCACGTGCTCCGCGCTCACATTATTTCATTTCATTTCAAACCTTTATTTAACCAGATTGGTCGCATTGAGATCATAGATCTCTTTTTCAAGGGAGACCTGCAGAATATAGGTTCCACATGAAACATAAAACAATAAAGGACATCATACATTATATTTACAGGATACATTTACATAGTTATAGACATTTTACAAGTGCCCATAGTACCCTAGCTTTAAAAACATGCAGAGGAATGAGATTGCTCAGTTTCAATTCTTGCTGAAGATTGTTCCAAGCAAGTGGAGCTGCGCACCTAAAAGCTGTCTTACCTAAGACAGTCCTTGCTCTTGGCACATGTAATAATACTACATCATATGATCTCAGACAATAACTGCTTGCAACTCTGTTATCAGAGAGCAGATATAATACGGGAGTTTACCCAACAAAGCTTTATAAATAAACGTGTACCAATGACTGAGCCTCTTTACAGTAAGTGATGGCAAACCTGCCTTGGCATACAGGGTACAGTGATGTGTAAGTGCTTTACAATTTGTGACAAATCTCAGTGCGCTGTGATAGGCAGCATCTAACTTGCATTCATATACAACAAATCACCATAGTCCGCACAGGTAAAAAGGTCACAGTGACTAGCATTTTCCTGACCTCAAGTGAGAAACAGGACTTGTTTCTGAAAAATAAACTTAGTCTAACCATCAGCTTTTTAAGCAGGTTAAAGTTTAAAAGTTTAAAAGTAAGACAATCATCAAGCCAGATACCTAAGTATTTATAACAGGTAACCACTTCAAGTACTTGTCCTTGCATAGTAACAATATCTAAAACAGGCTCTGGTGTCTTTTTAGCTTTTGAAAATTACATTACCATTACCGTGGTTTTATCAACATTTAAAAGAAGCTTAAGCTCAGCAAGCTGAGTCTGAATAATGTTAAAAACAGCCTGTAATTTAACACCAGCCTCCTTAATGGAAGGACCTGCACAGTACATAACGGTATCGTCCGCATAGAAATGTAAAGTAGCTTCATTCACATTTTTACCTTAACTGTTGATATATATGGAGAATAAAAGTGGACCTAAAACCAACCTTGAGGAACACCATTAGCAATGTTTAACCACTCAGAAGACAGCCCATCAAAGTGAACACATTGGGACCTTTCAGAGAGGTAGTTCACAAACCACCCCACTGCATGGCTGGATATGCCAATACTGAGTAGCCTCTGCTTTAAGATGCGATGATGGACGGTATCAAACGCTTTGGACAGGTCAATAAACAGAGCTGCACAACTCTGCTTATTATCTAAAATACTTGTAATGTCATTCAACACTTTCATTGTCGCAGTGATGGTGCTATGTTGCTTTCTGAAGCCTGACTGATGTTTAGACAGGATATTATTTTTACATAAAATGCTGGGCCCACGTGCCTTAGCACCGCTGCTATGACTCCATCCTAGGGGAAACACTGCTAAGGCTATATGTTTGCCGGGTGTCATTCTTTAGTTTTCCTGCTTATGTATATAGACATTATGACATACTAGTCAAATCTAAATCCAAACCATAAACTTCCGTCAAGAAATGTGGCTTCGCAGAGGTAGCATTTACAGTGGAGGAAATAAGTATTTGATCCCCTGCAGATATTGTAAGTTTACCCACTAAATTAACAGTCTGTCATTTTAATGGTAGGTTTATAAAAACAATGAGAGTAAGAATATCAAAAACAAAATCCAGAAATTGACATTATATAAAAGATACAAATTGATTTGCATTTAACTGAGGGAAATAAGTATTTGATCGCTTTCATGTGTTAGTACTTGGTGGAGAAACCCTTGTTGGACACACAGAGGTCAGACGCTTCTTGTAGCTGGTCTCCAGGTCTGTGCACATCTCAGGAAGGATGTTGGTCCACTTCTCTCTGAAGATGCTCTCCATATCCTTCAGGTTTTGAGGCTGATGCTTGGCCTCTCGAAGCTTCAGCTCCCTCCACAGATTTTCTATGGGATTAAGATCTGGAGACTGGGTAGCCCCCTCCCTCACCTAAATGTGCTGCTTCTTTAGCCACTCCTGTGTTGCCTTGGCCGTATGTTCAGGATCATTGTCCTGCTGGAAGACCCCCCCATGACCCATTTTCAGTGTCCTGGCTGAGGGAAGGAGGCTATCGGCCAAGATTTTACGGTACATGGCCCCCTCCATCCTCTCCTCGATGCTGGGAAGTGGTCCTGTCCCCTTAGCAGAAAAACACAGGGCGAGATCTTGTGTGGAGCCCCAGACCGAGGGCCATTGATGCCCATTTTATTTTTCTTCCATTTTCAAATAATGCCACCAACAGTTGTCTCCTTCTCACCAAGCTGCTTTCAGATGGTCTTGTAGCCAATCCCAGCCTGGTGCAGGTCTACAGTCTTGTCCCTGAGGTCCTTAGACAGCTCTTTAGTCTTGCCCATGGTGGAGATGTTGGAATCTGATTGGTTGATTCTGTGGACAGGTGTCTTTTATACAGGTAACAAGTTGATATTAGGAGTACTTTTTTTAACCTCTTCTACAACGCACCCGCGATACCGGGGGGGAAAACGCGTCATCTGCAGGAAACAGCGTCTGAGGGCATCTTAATATTCAATAACCTATGAATGTTTTATATCCATGTAACGGCAAGAAACTCAGCTAACGGTTTTTTTTTTTTTTTTATTTTATTTTAAACACAAAGCTAGCGCTGAGCCTATGAATTAGCAACGAGCGAAAAATGCTAACTGGGTGTTGCACAGAAACTCACTCATAACACCCTTGTTACTTACCGTAGCTGCACGCCCAACCCATCGATTCGCATCGTGAGATGACACAGAATCGATGGGTACATACAGTTGCAAGAAAAAGTATGTGAACCCTTTGGAATTACTTGGATTTCTGCATAAGTTGGTCATAAAATGGAGGAAGCCACTGCTGTCCAGAAAAAAACATTGCTGCACGTTTGAAGTTTGCAAAAGAGCACCTGGATGTTCCACAGCTACTGGCAAAATATTCTGTGGACAGATGAAACCAAAGTTGAGTTGTTTGGAAGGAACACACAACGCTATGTGTGGAGAAAAAAAGGCACAGCACACCAACATCAAAACCTCATCCCAACTGTGAAGTATGGTGGAGGGAGCATCATGGTTTGGGGCTGCTTTGCTGCCTCAGGGCCTGGACAGATTGCCATCATCGACGGAAAAATGAATTCTCAAGTTTATCAAGACATTTTGCTGGAGAACTTAAGGCCATCTGTCCACCAATTGAAGATGGGTGATGCAACAGGACAACGACCCTAAGCACAGAAGTAAATCAACAACAGAATGGCTTCAACAGAATAAAATACGCCTTCTGGAGTGGCCCAGTCAGAGTCCTGACCTCAACCCAATTGAGATGCTGTGGCATGACCTCAGGAGAGCGATTCGCACCAGACAATCCCAAGAATATTGCTGAACTGAAACAGTTTTGTAAAGAGGAATGGTCCAAAATTCCTGCTGCCAAAGGAGGGTCAACCAGTTATTAAATCCAAGGGTTCACATACTTTTTCCACCCTGCACTGTGAATGTTTACATGGTGTGTTCAATAAAAACATAAAAACATATTGTTTGTGTGGTTTTAGCTTAAGCAGACTGTGTTTGTCTATTGTTGTGACTTAGATGAAAATCAGAGCACATTTTATGACCAATTTATGCAGAAATCCAGGTAGTTCCAAAGGGTTCACATACTTTTTCTTGCAACTGTACATCATCACTCCATGATAAGAACTTGCGAAGCTATTAACAAGAACAGACATCAAAACATGTGGCAGTAGGTAGCTAAAACGGCAACATGGCTCACCTTGGTCGTTGTCTGGTCAAAAGTGGTCTTCAATGGCATTAAAAAGATAAAAATGCTGCTGAAGGTTAATCCATAGGTTAATCCAATGTGTCTGTGTCCCTTTGAAATGATTTCTGATAATCCATAAGCAATAAACCTGCTTTTCCGTTTCCAGATGTCGGAGCAAGAGATAGGTTCGCTTATGCAAAACTGCATGCGCAAAGCCCCCTGTGTAGAACAGGGAGGCTAAAGAGATTGTGAAAAACTGTTGAAATTAGTACAAATATTTTATATCCATTGTGAATTCTTTTCCAATACAATTATTTCTCACACCAACATTCTCCAATGTATTGACAGCTATTATTACCAAACATGCTCTTGAAGCAGTTTTATAGTTGTACTTAATTATTTGGAGCACTCATCTAAAACTGACTTGAAGTTTCTATTAGCTTTTAAATCTATGAAACATTTAAATTTAATCCTAGTATTATTTGGAATTATTTTTATATATAATGTGGATCGTGTGTTGTATTGTGATAAGTGCTAACCTCTGCTGTGTTCTTCAGGGGTCTGTGGAACCCATGCAGATAGACGCTGACCCCCAGGATGACCAGCAGAATGCTCCGGACACCAACTACATTGTAGAGAACCCAACACTGGTACTGATCTGAAACACTTGTATTTAAATACTCTTAGAGTCTGGGACCCTTCACCTTTGAGCCTACAATTCTGGTACCTGAATTGTTAATACTGGAACCAAAAGGGCTCTGTACTCTGCTCCCTGTAAAGAAAATTTGTTTAAAAAAGTTTTCCAACCTTCTCAATTTAAACATTATTTATTGAGAACATTTTGTTATCAATTTAGAATATTGAATCACCGATATATCGGCCATTGTTAGCCCTTTTTTCTCTCAAAGGCACATCAGCTAATTAGGTGAAATGCGCCAATGGCGGTAACCAATATTTATTTGTTTTGCTGGTCCATGTGACTAAGTACTGTTGGAGAGGTTGTCATTTTTTTATTAATGACCATGACCTTGTTTAAGATCTTTCCCCTGTCACTCCCTGTGTAGGACCTGGAGCAGTATGCCACCAGCTACAGTGGGTTGATGCGCATTGAGAGGCTTCAGTTCATCGCTGAGCACTGTCCTCAGCTGAGAGTGGAGGCCCTGAAGATGGCCCTCACCTTCGTCCAGAGGACCTTCAATGTGGACACCTATGAAGAAATCCACCGCAAACTCACAGAGGCCACTAGGTATTTCAGTCATTGATCCTCCTCTGATCCAGACCAATGTTTTTGAAGAGGGCCCTTTTTTAATGAGTGCCATCCTGATTTAAAATCAGACCATGTGAGCAGCCTAACAGTGTTCTCTTACCACATAGATTGTGGTTGTTACTATTTTCTTCGTTTCAAACAATAATACAATGCGATATATTTTACAGTAAAATTCACATTTTCCGTTATGATAATACAGTGCCACTCCAGGGTTAAAAAAAAAAAAAAGTAATGAAGATGTCCTACCTTGGAAAATAAGACAAATAATCGTAAGTAAGCAAAAAGAATAATGATGGAAAGAGAATACAAGCGGCAAAGGTGTTAATAATTCTTATTGTATTAGTAGATTGATGACAGGGGCCCATCGCTTGATAAATATATTTTTATGTAGGCGTAATAAATATGTGATTTGCTCCATGTGGTGGATATCCCACACTCTGAATCCAGCAGTTATAGGTGGGAGGTTCTGGTTTCAACCATTTAATTGTGATGCAATTCAGGGCCACTGTCAATACAATTCTTAATAGATAAGTCTTAGACCTCTCTTCTAGACCCTCAGGTAAGACTCCTAGGCCGTTTCTCAATCGCGAGGATGCTTGCTTGGTAGCACATGTCTTCCGAGTCACTTCCTTCAGAAGCTAGGCAAGAATCCTTCCTGGCATTCGGAAAACGAAGAGTGGAACAGGCTAGCAAGTGTGAAGGTGTGCGTCATATGGGAGGCCCCGCCTTACATTTTCCGCCACAGATTTGGGGAAATTGGTCTGTGCGCAAAGCATTGTGGGGGTTCGAAGGACGCGAAGTCTACCCATGTGCAGCCTCGAAATTACCCCCAAACCAAGGACGCGGCCTCGGTGGAATTCCAAGTATGCTGGAGATTGGAACAATCCTTCGGCGGCACTCGATGACATAGTATCCTTGAAATATTGGCTTGGAAGCCAGTTTTCTCGCCATTGAGAAACGGCCCCAGTATAGCCAACATCGGATTTAGAGCAATATTCTGCTGGAACACTTCTTTAACCCTTTGGAGTCGACCGTCACGCCGGCGTGATCCGATCAAATGACCTGTTCAAGCCGGTGCCGCATAAAAACAACAGTCCGGACAACATTGCCGTGTGTTTCTGTCAAAAGCACTGGCTTGAAACCATATCCCAGTCTTTGTTTCATGCAAAAAGACCCAGTAAACATGAAGATACGATGATATAAAGTTAATACATTTGAAAAGTATGAAAAATGGAAGCACATATTTGAATATCTTCGCCGTATTTGATCATTTTACGAAACGGAAAATACTGGAAACTGTAGATCCTGCTCAACAGGATGTATATGTGTATTTCTGTCGAAAGTACTGGCTTGAAACTATATGCCAGTCTTTGTTTCATGCAAAAATACCCAATAAACACGGAGATACGATGATATAAAGTTAATACAAATATATTTCAAAAGTATGAATAATGGAAGCACATATTTGAATATCTTCGCCGTATTTTATCATTTACGAAACGGAAAATACTGGAAACTGTAGATTCTGCTCAACAGGATGTATTTACCAGGGAGGGGGTGAGGTAATCAGGTAAACGGAGTGATACGAAGCAAGACGAAAAGAGACGAAGAGGGACGGCGGGAAATGGAGAGAGACGAAGATATACGAAGACAGGCGGCGGGAGACAAAGAGACGGCGGGAGACTGCGATTGAAGTAAAGTGACAGACACACATTGAAAATTTAGATATAGTTAGATTTTAGAGTTTTAAAGATTCAACTATGATGAAGAGAACTCTGAACGTGAGTCAAGCTATGAGCTTGTTTTTTGACATGGAGGAGGAGGAGCCTGTGATGTTGCCCTCTTGTCGTAGTTGACAAACTACTTTGAAGCGTGGCACAGATAAAGACAGAAAAAACTGATTTTTGTTCATAATGTGTGTATATATATTATATATATTATATTATTATATTTATAATAACACTTTTGCCTTATCAGAATGAAATCCCATGTACATTATTTAAAGAGCATCTTGCAGGTTGTTATTTTTTTATACATTTATGCTTAAACTTGCTTGAAAATTACTATTAAAAAAAGTGAATGCAGGATTTGATATGTTTTACGAGACATAAGGGCAGGAATTCAGAGGGAAAGGAGCAATTTTGAGCTCTGCTCTTAAAAACTGCTTTTTTTTAAGGTCATGCGTCAAACGCGTCATATTACATCACACAGGGAACACATCTCCGCTCTCTGACCGCGGGTATAGTAGAGTTGCGTTGAGTAGAGCGGTTGTGTTTTAAGGAGCTGGTATTTTTCGGTAGTTTTACATTGTATTTCACCATTTGTAATCATGGTGCAGTATTGTGTTTGTGCAGGTTGCACAAATACCAGCCTGTCAGGACATCGAGTCCACAGTAAAAAGGACCGGAGCTAGCGTTCGTTCCTGCAGCACATACTCTCCACAGCTTTATCAGGAAACCATATTACTTCTCTCTCCCCCCCCTTCGCTGCTCTCTCTCTCTCTCTCTCCCCCTGTACACGGCACCGTAAGACGTAGTGTGGAGTTGCATTAGGTAACGCTGTGGTGGCTGTACTGCTCCAGCCGTCTCCTTTGTGTTTGTTTGTTTCCCCCTCTCTGTGTTGTTTGTGTGTGCGTGGTGGCTGTCGCTCCCGGATCCCGGCTCAACCTCCACTCACCTGCTGCAATCAGCTGTGCACCCTCCCCGACTACACACCTGCTTTCCATCAAGCCATTTACAACGACATATCAACGGAGGCTCCACAACCTTTCTCCGCCAGATCGTCAAGTATCAGCCGTATCTCGCGTGTCTCCTCCGGTACACAGCACCGTAGTGTGGAGTTGCATTAGGTAACGCGAGATACGGCTGATACTTGCGCATTAGTTTCTGTTATGGATCAGTATCAACAGTCCTGCCAGTAACGTTACTATATTATCAATGCTACTTTAGTTATAGCCTGATATATGATAGCTAACTTTACAATGTTGTGATGTGACGTTAGCTAACATTCTGTAGCTAACGCCGGTCACTCACCAAGATAGCTGCCCAGTTCTCCTCTGGTTCTCCTCACACCACAGCTCAATTTCTCTCCGATGGCCGTTATTTATTCTAATCCTCGGCTGCTCCTGGTCTCTTGGACGCCTAGCAGGCTCATAATTATAAGGTTGTGGTCCGTCATATGCATTCGAATATTCATGTTCAACTTCTTCTGTGTCTTCTGTGTCGAAACTAGCATTGGGATCCATGTTTATTAATACGTTACACCGGCCGCTCTCCCCCTTGTGTCCCCCGTGTTACGTCACACGCGGGAGGTCACGTGCCGAGGCTTTTTTATGCGGAAGTGAACATTTCTTACAAAAACGACGCCAGATTTCACTGTAGTGTATATTTCTGTATATTTTTGGGAAAATCTAGTGTATTCATCATTTTCCTACACATTTATTCACAGGTGTCTCTAACCTGGAAGTTGCTATTTAAGCTTTTAAATGTTTTGTTGTGCCTACTGTGTCACTGTTGACAGAACTTGAGAAATGAGGGGGAAAAGCCTATGGATACACCTGTTATTTGTTCATAGAATTTGTATATAGGTTCATGCTACCTCAATCAAACTTTCACATTATCATAGTGGCATCCCATGCATCTATTTCCAGCTTTCAAATGGTTTCGTTGTGTATGTTTGTGTTACCTATACGAAAAATAACATCATTTTCAAAATCTGTTTTTTTGTGATTTTGGGTCCAAAATGTTCATATAGTATCTCAAAATGAAATAAATAACTATCAGGTTATATAGGTGAGGTTGTCCTTAAAAAAAAGATACCAAACATTGACATGCCAAACATTTCTTAATGGGGTTTAGTAAAACAAATCAAAAGTATGCGAAAACGGTCAAATTAGCGCAGGACTCCAAAGGGTTAAGAGCATCAAATATCTCTTTCCAAAATGTATGTAATTTAGGGCATAACCAAAATATATGAGTATGATTTGCCACAGTTCCTCCAACATAAGTTAGTATGTGTTGGGCCCATTTTTTACAATATATCTGGTGTTCGGAAATATCTGGTAACTACTTTCCATTTAAATTCTCTCCATGTATATGAGTTTGTCACTAAGTTTGCTTCGGTGAATATGTCCTCCCAGGTATCTTGGGTAATATCTACGTTCATTTCTAATTCCCATCTTTGCTTTATATTCACCGAGCTATCCAGATTCATTAATAGGAATATTTCATATAATTTACCAACTATTTTCGGTCCTTTATTTCCCAATTTTAATTGTATCAGATAATTTTGTTTTGGGGTAGGTCTTCTGATTTTTTTCCCCCCCCATTCTTTGTGGGTGGTAAGGAAATGTCTGAGCTGCAAATATCAAAAAAAGTCTGTTTTAGGAATATGGAAATCATTTTTTAGCTGTTCAAATGTCCTAAGATTATCTTTATCCAGTATCTGATATAATGAAGTCAAGCCATGTTCCGACCTTTTTTTAAACCCTGCATCTAAATTGCTAGGCATAAAGGTTCTCATATAACCAAGCGGTTAGCGGTGAAACCCAAATGCTGATTGTAACCCAAATGCTGATTGTATTTTTTTCCATATTTTTAAAGTAGCTGCAGTCCATTGTCCCATTTCCTTTATGGGGGCTTCTGAAAAAGGCAATATATGCAGAGGCTTTGGGCACATAATTTGCTCAATATTAAGCCAGCGTGTGTAAGTACAGTTCTGGACCCACGCTACTAAGGGTTTAATATGTGCAGCCCAGTAGTAGTATCTTAAATTGGGAAGTTTAAGACCTCCATCTGGTTTAGATAGCTGTATTGTTTTAAGCCTAATTCTTGGGTGCTTCCTTTGCCATATGAACTGGGAGATTAGTTTATCCAAGGGGTCAAAAGTCGATTTAGGGACTTCAATAGGTAGCATCTCAAATAAATAAAGTAACCTGGGCAAAACATTCATACGTATTGTCTCCACACGACCTAGTAGAGAGAGGGGGAGTGTAGACCATCGGTCCATATCGCTACCAATACATTTAATTAATTTCTTATAATTGGCATCATATAGATCATGTGCTGATTTGGTGATATATATATCCCAAGGTAATTAAAGCCGTCTTTCGACAATGTATAACCACTCTGGAGTTTTGTACTCTGATATTCTACCATTAATATCCATGGCTTCTGTTTTTCCTACGTTAATTTTGTAGCCTGAATAATATCAATATTGGGTTATCAATTTCTTTAAATGTGGTATCGTTGTTGTCGGTTCTGTTAAGTACAGTAATACATCATCTGCATAGAGAGACAACTTATGCACCTCACCATGTATTTCAATTCCTTTTATGCTCATATCATCCCTTACCAGTTGTGCCAATGGCTCAATGCTAACAGCGGCTTGTGGTTCTGAATAAAGTGTGTGTATCCAATTAATGAAATTAGGGCCGAATTTTAATCGTTTTAGTGTTTGAGTCAAGTATTGCCATGATACCCGATCAAAGGTCTTTTGGGCATCCAGTGATAAAATCATTGCTTCATTTTCCTTATCCCTCTGTTATGACATTATATTAAACAGCCTTCTAATGTTATCTCCATAATGTTTCCCAGTAATAAAACCTGTCTGATCAGGATGAATAATATGATTGATAATTTTACTGACCCGTTTAGCTAAAATTGCTGTCAGAATGCGCAAGTCTCAATTCATTAATGATATTGGCCTGTAAGATTGGCATTCAGTCGGATCTTTACCCTCTTTATGTATTACTATTATAGTGGCCTCTCTCCAGGAGGGAGCCATAATCTTTGTCTTTAATGCGTAGTGGTACGCTTTTAATAAAAGTGGGGATAATATGTCAATTAAAGTTTTGTAGAATTCATTAATGAATCCATCTGGTCCAGGACTTTTATTATTTTTCAGAGTAGCTATAACTTGCTTAATTTCCAAATCTGCTATTGGATCGTCTAATCCCTTGGAGCTAATTCTGTTAATTCAGTCAAATGTATGTTTTTCAGAAATGTTTCCAATTGTGTATCAGTGCAGGTGTCTGAGTTACTATAGAGCAGGGGTGGGGAACCTTTTTCCTCTCAAGGGCCATTTCAATTTTTTCAACATCCTCCGAGGGCCGTACAAATTATTGAACTCAACGTCTGCTTAAAAATACTAAAATCACAGCCCATTCATTTCGCCTTTCTTTCATGCTGTGCAAAGAAAAAGCAACCTCTTAATCCAGATATCTTACCATGACTCGCGTATGCATGCACGTGCACAGTTGTGGCATGACCACCAAAACAGAAAGATATGGACACATGATGTGTGCAAATGTATTTAGTATCCTATCCATGTGGACATGATTTAAGTGTGTAGGGGGGGGGGGGGGACCTAACCTCCTCTAGGGGGGTCCATATGCTCCCCCGGGAAGATTTTTTTTTAAATGTTGAAGGTAAAAGCATCAATCTGGTGCACTTTGACAGCAACATTAGGAGATCTATGGATACATCTCTCTCAACATCCATATGAAACAGAACTGTTTTCTTTCTTTATGGATATTTTACAAATCACCTTTCAAACTGTATTCTAGTTTATTAATAACAACTTTTTTTTTACCGTCATATAGTATTTTATACCTGTTTACTTTAATCTCTTATTTTTTTTTATAATAACTATAATGGTCATATAAAGATGTGCCTTTACCTCACTTGTAGAAAAAGCTTCTTGTATTTGTTAGCATAGCTAGCTAACCAGATGCTAATAACAACAAAGTTATTGACTGTATGATCAGTATGACAGATGAATAGATCGCCACTGGGCTTACAACTAAGACACAGCCACACAACAACTGCGGCATGTGTACGTCTCCTTATGGGTACTGCCATTTTTGGAAGTGGCGGAATGGCGTTCTGGTGCTCTCCGTCAGAACTGCACCTGCACCCTTGTCAGTCGAGACCATGGTTGCGTTACGATAATCCAAAAATCAGCTCCTAAATTCTAACCCTATCTCCTATTCCTTGACCTCTGAGTGAAACGTCACGGGGTTAAGGGATAGTGGATAGGATAATTCAAAGGGATTTAGGAGAAGAGACTGCGGTACTTTAGAGAATCAGAATGCACTTTCACTATCTGACGTGTTTATGATGCGCCAGGGGACGTCCTGAATGTGCGTCTGCTGCTGTGGGGAAACTATGGAAACTACAGTGTTCTATACAGCGGACTACAACATGGATGTTTAATAAGAAGGAGGGACTCATCTAGAGACTCTGCACCGTGCTCTGATGCTGTTGCTTTATGCTTTATGAACGTGGACATCAGAGAAACATATTCTTCATGACCAAAGTTGGAATTGAAATAAAAAAGGAAAGTGAGATTTATGCTCGTCACCCTCTCCCTCCGGTCCACATTAATACAAATGATCCCAATACGTATGATTGTATGAAAATATCTTAAAATCAATACAAATGTATTTATTATAAACATTAGTCTTTAACACCTATCACTGTATATATCACCATTCAAACATCTTTTAAAAGTTGAACAAACCCCACACAGCTCAGTGAAATGTTGACTTTATTTGATCATTTCAGTAAAAACTAACGTTCATATTTCTCTTTTTGATTATAATACTGATGAACGTTCAAAACAAAGCACTTTGGCAACTTACCACATACGTTTTAAAATGCTTATTAAGCGCCGTAACTTTCATGATATAATTTCTCCGTCACAATCGTTTGTTTCCGTGAACGGCCAACTGTTGAGTGACGGCAAATGCTGCGGCTGCAATGCATTGTGGGGCAGCATTTTCTCCTCTCCTTTCGGTTAGGGAGGTCCAGTGGTTCCTAAGCTAAAGGAGGTTATAAAGGAAGTTTGAAACCTCCTTTCCTTTCATTTGGAGAATTGGAACGGCACTTAACATGGCTTCCACTGACGTACTTCCTGGTCATTTCACTTGGTTAGGAAGGTTCCTGAGCTAAATGGACTATTGGAACGCAACCCATGGTTGAGACATATACCACGTGATGACACGTTAGGCTCGTGTTGTGTTCAAGGACCCAGACCTTGGCAGGGAAAACATGCACTCCCTTGTTTAATTTTTTTGCGGTCTAGATTTCTTAAATTTTTCTTTTTTGCGTGTGTTTATAATTAACTCAGGGCCGTACCAAATGGTATCGCTGGGCCTTATACGGCCCGGGGGCCGGAGGTTCCCACCCCTGCTATAGAGGGATTTTTAAAACTCTGTAAAGGATGCTATTTCATCTGGTCTAGTGTGGAATTGGAGTCCTTTGATTTTATTCTGTTCACTATATTAGACGACTGCTGTTTCTTTAGTCTAAATGCCAGTAGTGAAATTGCCCTATTACCGTATTCATATATCGCTGATTAGTGAACCTTAAGTTCCCCTCAATATTATCTGCAACCCACACTCTTTTAAACCAAAATTAACTTTATTGTATATTTTGTTCCCCTGTAGGGAGGTGCAGGGT